>NC_056727.1:84051092-84216092 GCF_019279795.1 Protopterus annectens | reverse complement strand
ACAGGGAGTCAGTGGGGCACAGGTAACATTTGTTTGGAAGGTCTGGCCTCTTACCTATCCAAATATGGAGGTGTTTATCCTGCTCTGGTACTGTGTGGGGTTTGTAAGGTGCTACTGTAACATTATTACCTACTAGCATGGCTGTTTCTCTTATCACACTCGTAATGCAATTCCACAAGAATTGCCAGTAAAGATACACAGAACAAGCTTTGTGTAATGACCTTCCTATTTTCCCTTTACATTCACTCATTGTATTTCATTATATATTTCTTTCAGCACCAGGTTTTTGCATATCTGCTGTGGCTCAGTGGTAATTCATGCAGTCTAGTGTTTCCAAGGTCCAGGGTTTGAGACTGACAGGGGTATTTTATTTTGCTGATGAGCAGACTACAGGCCTTGTCATACAGAGTGACTAAGGCACTTTTAAGCAGTTGTAAGTGGGTTTGAGCGACTTTGCACGATGCTTATCTACGCTTATCTACGCTTAGCTAAGTGCACACAAGCGCACACCCACTGACTACTGCTTAAAAGTGCTTACTACTGCTAACGCCCGCGCTAATTTCTTTTAAAGAAAAGAAAATGGGGAAATAGGACAGTGGTGAAAAAGGGGGCACAAAGAGGGTAGGACAGTAGGAAAAGAAGCTTGGGATGTGCAGGAAGGATGTAGGGAAGGCCCATAGCTGCCCAATTCTTTACCAGCAACAGCTGTGCATATGTTAGAAATTTAGAGTGAGATTTGACACCTTCCACCCCTGAGAGAGGGGTGAGGACAACTAAATATGTTGTACAGCCAATTGTAATTATCAGTTTACATGTCCAGCAGACATGTATGCGAAATGGGCAGCTATGTATGGGGCATAATTTTTTTGTGGGAACAGAGTGCCCTTTTTTTATTTTTTCAGGTGAGAGTGGAATGTGAGGTACAGGAAGTAGGTATATTTGGGGAGGTAGGTTGGGGTGGTTAACAGACAAGACAAACAAGACGCATACAGGGGCAGAGTATGACACATGTGGGGGGTAAACACAATTGACGGGGATGGATGTTTGGATATCGCAAACCCATGAGCCCGCAGATGTCAGCAGTGGAACTGAGATCCCCACCCATGGGCAGTTACCACTGCGCCTTCACAGCCCAGGCCGGGGCTGTGCTGGGGGCTGGATAGGACGGGCAGGCACACCCATGAGTTGCACCACTCTCGCCTCAAGCTGGCGTAGTGGATCAGTCACGGAACGCCTGATCTCACTAAGCACCACAGACCGGACCATATGGAGGGTGAGTGGAGGCTCTCCTCCGGCCACGCTTGCAGAGGGGGGACAAGCCCCATCCCCTGCAGTGCTTCCAGCTGAAGGTGGCACAGGGCCACCGGAGGAGGAGGTCCCAGCCTGGGCAGTGGTGCCAGGTGCACTCGCCAGATGAGGTGGAAGAGGTGGGTCCGCTGGAACCCGCCTTCCTTGTTGTCCTATGTTTAGCAGTATTATATGGCATTTTGGGTTAGTAACAAATTACACCATTCAAAATTAGTTGTAACTGCATGCATCAGTATTCCCATTAACCAAACACACATGAATTCCGAACATTGAGCAGCAAGCATAACACATGCATATTTACAACAACAGTGGACATTCCAACAGCATGCAGGGTTCACTGGTGGCAACAGGCCATCAGGTTTGGATATGTGAACAGGGCACATGCATCAACGTACATGCAGATATGTATAAACCAACAGGACAAATGTCCATGTGAATTAGTTGTGAATACACATACCCAGTTTGGTGTGGAATGGCATCATCTGTGAGAACAGGGTTGGGTGGAGAAATATTACATTAACAACTTAAACTTCCTATACATATACTGTACATTCCTAGTAGATGCAGATATATATCCCCTACATGTATTAGTACAGTTTCCTGTATGTAACCTTAGGAATGTTGGTGATGGGGATGTTACTGCTACATTAATATTCATTCCATTTTTATTCATATATGTTCATATATGGCTATATTCAGGTAAAGCATCCTGCTACATTTGATTTATATGGGTCTAGACAACTGTGGATGTTCAGCATTTCATACAACCATACTATCTCCATAATGCAAGGGTACAGCAACATATCCAAATTGTGGGATGGACATAGTCCAGGTTCTGTACTTTATTAAAGACATTTCACTGTTTGGTTGTGGCTGTTTCATTCATTTCATTATGTAGTGAATGCAGTATACCTTTATTCCAGACTTATTGCAGCTTTCTTGGTAGCTTCAAACTGTCTTTCTCACACTCTCTCACTTATTTTATATTTACATTTCAGGATGGTACTTAATTCTAGGCTTTATTAACATTTATTACTGGGTTACAACAATCCTTTCCAGCTGACTCACTTATTTCATATGGCAGAATTTACAAGGATGTATTCGACACTTGTCTATCCTTTGTTGATTGATTACAACACTCATTTTCAGGCTGAAGCAGTTATCTGATATTACAATACAGGTAGAAACTCTATTTGAGACTTGTTTAATCTTCATTACTGGATTGCAATACTCTTTTCCAGGCTGCATCACTTATCTAATCTTACAATACTAGCAGAATCTTTCTTCTAGGCTTATTTCACCTTTATTACTGGGTTACAACACTGAACTCTTTTACAGGCTATCTCACTTCTATTCTATAACAATACCAGCAGAATAATTACTAACCTGCCTGGTGGTGCAACCTTGCCAGCCTATCAGCATAGGCTTGCCGATTCGCGGAACGTACACCTGCAGATATAATATAAATGAAGGAATATTGGAACATATCTATCCATAATATAGGCTAGTATAGCATTTCTTACATACTTAATTACATGGATACTTACTCAGTAGTGGGGCGTTGGGCATTTGACGGGCCTGCTGGATCCATTGGTTCAATTGGTCCTCCTTTCGTCGCTTCAGGTCCGCATGGCGGTGACAGACCTGTTCACCAGTCCTTGGAATGCCTGTGACACTGGTGAGATCATGTGCCCACCGGTTCCACTCCTCTGCCTTGTACGCTCCCCATTGAACCTGGCCCTGCATGAGTTGGCCTTCATGATGGTGGACTAGGAGCCAAACCATATATTTTGACTCCTCAACACCCCACCTTTGTGCTCTAAAGCGATTTCCCTCTCCTGCACCTGCCATCCTGACTGTAAATGGGTACCACAATCAGTTATGGTGTGTATTCCCACCTATGGGGCTTATATATGCCGGTTTTCCCGCACTTATCTGTGATTGGCCATTTTGGATATTTTTCTGCTTACAACTTTGTCATGGCTATATTTTCATTCATTCCTATATGTATGGTAATACTGTATTTCTAAGTACAGCTGTCATGGCTTAGTGGTTCAGTACTTTGACTATGGTGCACAGTATCCTGGGTTCGATCCTTGTCATTGCTTTTTTTTATTTTACTACTGTCTAGACAGGCTAGGAGGTGTGTTTGTGTAAAGGCGACTTTGCTACAGCTTGCCCAATGCTGCCCGGTGGTAAGCTGGTTGGTGGCTTACACTGGGTAACTTGTTATTTAGCTATAAGCACCCATATTAAGCTGGGTACAGCACTGCCCAGCTACGGGCACTCATATTAAGCTTGTTAAAGTGCTGCCCAGCTACGGGCACTCATATTAAGCTTGTTAAAGCATTGCTAAGCTATGGGCAATTATGATCCTTTTTTATATATTACATCAGTTTTGTTCACAAATACATGGGCCATTTCATTACATTTTACTTAAATTATAGTTATTTATGTCAGGGGATTGTTTCATACTTATTTAAATAAAAATGGAGAATGATATTGTGGGTGCTCGAACCACGACTTCATCCACTTTGGCCGATGTCTCTACCGCTATGCTATTGCTACTTGGCTTAATTTGCATATGTAGATCTTATATACTTTTCAATGTCGCTAACTGTGGCTGAGCAAAGGGCATACCCACGCAAATGAGCACAAATGCGGGCAAACATTTTGGAAATTATAAAAAAAAAAGGGAATTTTACATTTTACACATTTTCAGTAGGGTCTATGTTAGATTTTATGTCTCTTTCTCTGTATTTCTAAGTTGTATATATGCTACGAGTTACAGCCACATTGCCATTACAGGCACCTAGTCCTCTTACAAAATGTTACCTAAAGTACTTACCAAGGTCCCACCTAAGTCAGGAAATGGAACTTAAATCTATCCATTTTTCTGGGGAGGAGGCATTTGGGGATATATTGAGAACTGTCTGGTATGATTATAAATTATGTCTGCATGAGGACTAATTGCTCCCCTGTATTAGATCAGCCTGTAACCCCCACCCCTGGTGTGTTGTTTTGTCTGATACAAATTGTTTGTATCACAACAGGGATATGGCTCCTAAATTGAAACAAAGGGTTCAGTCTCATAGAAACCAACTTTCTCATATGCTGAGAATGAAGCCATAATCCAGGACTTCCATCTCCATAGGGCATGGCTCTTAGATTATCATATAGCTGACAAGGCCTTCTGTGACCATGTGTAGTGGCAGGTGGTTGATGACGTAAATACTGTTGTGGTTAGTGCAGTGACTAGCCTCGTGTCAGGCATACATCCACTGATATGATTAAAAGGCTACCAGCAGAGCCATGGTTATGGCACAGGAGTGAAGGGCTACTAGGGATAGGCCTTATACCAAACCAGCACTCATTGAGACAGAGGAGGTCCTGTTAGCTGTAAGAGATCCAGCAGTTGGGAAGAGTTCTTCAGTACTGTGATGAATGTTGGGCTAGAAGTGGAGGGCAAACAGAAAATATCCACTAGTGCTGCTCCAGGTATGCTATACAAACATATAAATGAATTAACGTTTAAGGTTTCTATCAAGTTGTCTTAACTTTTGTGCTGGTAATACCTTTACAAACTGACTGAAATGTGTGTGAATAGGGACAACTGACATTCAGATACAATGACCACCTGAATACGGTAAGGGCATACGTTTTTGTCATTAGTTATTTATTTGTATATATATATATATATATATATATATATATATATATATATATATATATACACACACATATATACATATAAGTGTGTGTGTGTGTGTGTGTGTGTGTGTGTGTGTGTGTGTGGGGAGTATATACTTATATACTTATGCATCTATCTATATATATATATATATATATATATATATATATATATATATATATATACATACATATATACATATGTGTGTCTTTGGGGGGTGTATATGCTTATATACTTATGTATCTATCTGTATATATATATATATATATATATATATATATATATATATATATATATATATATATATATATTCCTGACTAAGGTTATTGCATTTGCATGTGTTGTTGATTGAGTTATGCCAGTGTAGACATGATATTGGAATCATTTTTATACTTCTTCTATGTTATCTGTTTTCTTAGTGTAGTCACAGGTGAGGCTGGCACCAGCACTGTGGACCTCCCTCCACCTGATGATAGATGAGGAGTAGCCTCTGATGAGAATGGAGGTGATGATCAGGCACAGTCTGGGGTTGCAGAGGGCATATCTGGCATAGAGATTATGGTCCAGCATCACAGTCTGGACACAGTCATAATGCCTATGCATATCAATAACAAATAGCCATAAATCTGTGGACTAGTTGATGAGGAAATGATTGATCAAGGTAGTGTAGTTACCCCAGTTGATGAGCTGGTGGAATCACCCCCTAGCCTTCATGAGAGGGCAAATTACCAAACAGGGGTGCTGGTAGAGGTGCTTGGAGAAGGTATATTTACCACCCTCCCCTGACATTGGTGTGTCAGTATCTGCCACCCAATATATGTGCAGAGCCCTCATTCAAGAACAGGTAACTTTCACAAGGGCCTCAGTAGAGATAGTCAAAGTACTATATGTCATGTATTTTTATGTAAATTACTTATATGTCATGTACTTTGATTCACATGACTTACATGTCATGCATTCTGATGTACATGACTTATATGTCATGTATTCTGATGTACATGACTTATATGTCATGCATTCTAGTGTACATGGTTTATATGTCATGTATTCTGATGTATATGACTTATATGTCATATATTCTGGTGTACATGACTTATATGTTATGTATTCTGGTGTACATGACTGCATCAACTGCATGTGGACATGATGAATGGCACATTTAGTCTGAATGGATAGATAATGAAATCAGCAGGAAAAGGAGATAGTATTGCTGAAAATTAATTCATCCTCAAGCTTTGGTGAGTACCTTCACTTGGCGGACCCTGTTTTCACAAAATATCACCAAGATGACACTGATGTATAGACTGTGTTTTATATAGAGTATATCACAGAGACAGGACAGTTTAAAAAATAGATAGTGGGGTGCTCAAGTTCCAAGATAGAAAAGTGCCCAGTCTTGTTGTTCACACTGGTGCCAGGACAGGAAAAAATGACACTGTAGAATCCTTGAGACATGGAAACATTCCTATATTGGGGCTGGGCCCGGCCTAGGGGGAGGATGTCCCCCCTTGTTGTAGAAGGAAGTAGTAGCCCACAAAAAAAAAATACAAAAACTCACAGGCCAAAAAAGAGACATAAAGATGACGTAGAAGACTATTGAAGAACAGGAAGAAATTTTGTATTGTTACTGTTATGCAAGAAGCCCAGAATTTCAAGATACTCAGAAAGATTATGAGAGATATTAAAGGAAAGAAAACTACTTGCACAGGTAAAACTATGAAAAGCTTCAAATGGAAATTTACATCCATTAATACAACAGATCTATGAAAAAATTTACACAGACAAATAAAATTTGTACCACATGGAAAAATGAGTGACAGAGGAAGTGCAAAAATATAAAGAACAAAACCCAGAGCTTTTTGAAAGGTATAAAAAAATGAAACATGGACATGGGAAAGAAAAGGAGATCTGATATAGTACAATATATATGTAAAGGATAAAGCAAAATTAATCAATACAAAAAAAGCGGCTCCAGAGATATTTGAAGAGAAATATGGGCAAAGGCACTTAGATAAGAAGAACTGTATAATACGATGTGCACATGAACGAGGAAATTTTAAATTCAATATGTACAGTGTAGTGATTAGCATTGCTGCACAAACAAGGGGCCGGATTCACAAAGGCTTGCACAGAGTCTAAGAGTAGAGTAACACTCCATGCAGCCAACATGTCCGCCGAGCAATCCAGGAAGAGCCGGTAGGGGCGTGTAACAGAGCTCCTTAAACTAGTCCTACACGGACAGGGCTTGGATATGCAAATTACCTCAATTGCAGGCAAAAGCTATGCAAATGAGGTAAATTTGCGATCCAGGAAACCTGAACCTGTCCGAGTAGGAGTAGTGTTATTTGCAGAAATGTACTCAGTTGATAACTGAGTATGGTTCTGCAACTAGCAAAATGGAGCCATGACAGCTGCAAAAAAAGCATGCATTTACAGGAAGAAGCATGCCAATGGCCAAAAATATGGCCATTGGCAATGTGAAGTGATGCAAAATAGAAATAAAATAACTTTTTTTATCCCGATCTCCGGGGTTTAATCGTAGCGCAGCACCGCGCAAACGCGCTGCGCCCTAAAAACCAGAAAATTAATAATTAAGATGCACAAATGTGGATTTTATAGCTAAAATTAATTTACAATGCAAGTGAATGGCAGGCTGAAGATAACATGGCCACCAAGTAGAGATAGCTAAGGTGGGAAGCTCAGTCTAAGAGATGTAACCAAGCATTAGTAGGCAATCCTATGCAAATGAGAGTTAGTATAATGAATCGCAAGTTTACATAGGAAATGAGCACAGTCAGTGGAGTGTAGGAGTAAGATAAGGGGAGTAACAGAGTAGAAGATAGATGACATCACGAGGGGGGTATGTATGAAAGGAGTGAAGCTCATTGGAGCAAAGTGTAATGTGTCAGCCGACAATTACATATTATTGAAAGAGGTGTGTCAACAGATAGGCCAGGTAAAGTCAAGAAATGAAAGGTGTATGCCGTGGATAACACCAAAGTTTCTTGCTGAGCGTGCATGCGTGCATGCGTGCCAGTAAACCTGAGTAAGACAGTGTGCACACGTGTAAGTGTGTGTGCGCGTGTGTAAGCTTGAGTAAGCATACGTAAGGCTGTGTAAACAGTTGTAAGCCAGTGTGCACGTGTTTTAACAAGAATAAGCAGGTTTTAGTCCATGTAAGCATGTGTATGTGCGTGTTAGCTGCTGTGCGCATGTTGCACTTGTGTGCGCAGCGCTCCCTCCCTCAGGAAACAGAAAGGAAAAAGGAAGCACACCAAATAGTAAGGAAGTTACCAGGCAGTACTAGCAGAGCTAGCAGGTGAAAACAATCAGAATCAGGCAATTACCCAGGCAGAACACTAGCCCAGCCCAGCCCAGCACTTAAAACACTGCAAACAACAGTCCATTATGTTTCTCTCAAGAGACACTGCAACACTGCAGTAAGCTAATAGCAGTGAAAACTGAAAAAGCTGTACTGAGGCAAAAAATGTTAGGGGCTGCCATTGCTGTTATAAGGTGACATATGCAACATGCTGAGGGTGGTGATGATGCAAATGCTGCTGGACAACCCACAGTGAGGAGATGGAGAAGAGTGTACAGGCCCAGGATAACCTATGAGGGGCTACATGAGCTGGAGATAGTGGAGTGCTATAGAATGGACAGAGACCTCTTGCAGCAAATTGTTGAGCTGTGCAGGCCACGCCTCACACACAGAACCAACAGAGGGGAACCCATCCCAGTGGAAACTAAGGTATGTGTTGGCCCAAGAATATTAGCAACAGGTACCTTCCAGAGACCAACTGGTGATATGATGGGAATATCACAGGCATCAGCATCCAAGGTACTGCACCATTTCCTGGATGCCATGTCAGCACATGTCGGTGATCATGTATACTTCCCCAATTCCCGTGAGGTATTGGCCAGCAATATACATCTCTTCCAGCAAATAGTGGAATACCCTGAGGTAGTGGGTGCAATAGACTGCACGCACATACGCATCAAAGCACCAGCTGGTGAGCGGGGTAGGGTCTACTTCAACCACAAGGGCTTCCCCTCCATCAACTGCCAGGTCATGTGTGAAGCCAAGGGCATAATACTGAATGTGTGTGCTGGCTGCCCTGGAAGCTACCATGATTCCCATATCTGGCATCTGACGCAGCTGTACCAGACATTTGTCAATGGGGACATCCCACATGGACACCTAGTGGGGGATGCTGGCTATGCACTGGAGACATGGCTGATGACACCCATCAGAAACGCACACACACCTGAACAGGAATGCCATAATGAGGCACACGCACAAACATGAAATGTAATCGAGCGTGTGTTTGGGCTGCTCTAGTCACGGTTCTGGTGCCTAGACACATCTGGTGGAGCTTTGCAGTACTCACCAACTACATGTACCCAAATTGTCATGGTATGTGCTATGCTATATAATATGATCCTGTGAAAACAGCTGCAGCAGTACCAGCATAGGCCTGGGCCAAACAACCCCCCACCATTGCCAGGGCCATCATAGGCAGAGCGTGACTCGGAGGAGGAACAACCTGAGCCTGCCCCAGTAGGCAGAATGAGGTGTGCCCAGTATGCTTTGGCCTTGGCAAAGAGGCAATGCATAGCACATACACTGGCTCAGTAGGAACTCTGGAAATGATACCTCTCTCTGACCTGCAGATATACTAAAACGGATGCCTACGTTGACACTACCAGCAGTCAAACATGTATAGGAGTGTAGTATGTGCATCCGACATACGCAGCCATGCATCAACACCTGAGGCATGATTGCCATGTGTTAAGCAATATAAAGCAGTGCTAAACTGCATTTACCACCATGTAGTATATGTAAACCAAATTGCACACACCAACTAGTACAAATGTGGTCAATGTTGAGTAATATTGGCCAACGTCCGGCAATGATGGTTAATATTGAGCAATGTTGGACAAGCTGGGTCTAAGTAGGGCATAGCTGAACAAAAGCCAACATGCTCATAGTTGCTCTACTGGCTCTTAAGCTGTCTGGTCAGTATGAGAATATAAGTGGTGATGGTCTTCGAACCCAGAAATCTGTGCACTATAGTCATAGTACTAAACCACTAAACCATGACAGTATTGCAGTAGTTAACCTGTATGATGAAATGTTGATAAATCTATGCAAAGTATTCCATGGAAACCCTGCAGGCACAGCATAATCCCTGTTGAGTTATGACACAAAGGTGAGTCCTGCAGTAAGAATAGAACCTGACTTTCAACACACACAGTAGAAATGTTAATATTGGACATGTACACATACATCAAAAAATGTAGTGGACCTCAGACAGCAACATACTGAAAGGTCACACTGGGCATGCTCACACACTTGAATACATGAGACAAATGTCAGGCAACAGAACACTGACAGTCTGAACTGGGCATGCTCACACACTTAGGCCATGTTGGAGTACAGCAGTGGGCCACACATATCAGGCAGTTGCATGTGTTAACCCAGGAACCTCTCACTATCCAGCAATCTGCCCTGTGCACACACTTATATGACAACAGACACGTATATAATATAATGGAACCCTGTCATAATCAAATATGTTCCACAGATACCTAAGCAGCTCATAGAAAGTGGGAAAGCAAAGATGATAAAAACCTGGAAACAGTATCAGCAATAAACATTGTGCATCATGAACATTTTCATAGGTTCAGAGGTTGATACTAGGCTATCTGCCCTAGGGCATGTTCAAGCATAGCCAGAGTGTGTTTGGCTGCTGCAACCCAGTCAAATCAGAACACTGTGCCCGTGAATAGTAGGTCACACAAGATAGCCCATTTACATTTAGTGTATTGTGCCTCTGTCTAGCAGGGACCCAGAAGATATCCCATGGGTACACATACGATCACCCATCCACTTGTCAAGATGTCACCTGTAGGTGGTCAGTGGGTGGCTCTGCTTATGCAAAACTGGGACTACACTCTGCAGTGAGTGGATCCTTATGGATAATAATCTGTCCCCCCAGCATGTCCTTTCAACATCTGTGCTGAGGTATATGTCCCTGGAGTGTGTAGCTCCAAGGGAGTTGGATATCCTGAGGTGGAGCATGTCCATTAATTCTGGGTCAGATATTGCCTTAAACTACAGGCACACAACACATCTGTGTAGGTGGTAAGTGACTGAGTAGAGCTGGAGTTACTGTATCTGAACTATGTAAGGCATCCATGTGAGTCCCTACATCTGCTTGATGAGTAACATTTGTGGCCATTACAGTTGCTGCAGGTGTCGGATAAGGTAAAACGCAAATGTGGCATAGTAACCAAGCATGGGTGATGAGTATAGGGGCACCATGACCACACGTGATCAACATGTGAAACCATGTGGGATATGGTGGGCTATATAGAAGTACTGTTTAACCACTTTGGCAATGTGATTGTCAAAGGTGAGAGTACGAACAGGTTGTGTCCCCAAACCCATAACAACTACTACCATATGTAATGGATTACTATCTATGTGGTAATGTGTGGGCATGTTGTAATTCTCAAAGGGGATGACTATGCAACTAATGGCATGTAGCTGTAGGCCATGGCTCAGGCATGAGTCATCCTATCTCTGTGAGACCTTGTATGAGTATGCATGTGCCAGCTGGAGAGTTGATTATGGCACCCAGTTTGCATTCATCTGCGAACATGGGTAGCCATATCCCCCCTGTGATAGCCTGTACATCACACAAATATATACTGAACAAGAGGGGTCCCAGGACTGAGTCTTGTGGGATGCCATGTGTAACTGGTGTATAGTCAGACATGGCACCTGCAACACTGAGCATGTGGGTGCTATCCCTGATCCAGGTAGCAATCTATCGTGTGAGATATGTGTCGATATTGATGCCGGTGAGCCTATGCATAATGGCCGTGTGGGGTATTGTGTTGAAGGGTTGTGCAAAGTCCAGGCAGGCTGTGTGGACAACCGTCCCAGCACTGATGGACCTGGTAACTGTTTAAAGAATACAAGCAAGTCCAAAAGGCAAGATCTGCCCACAACAATGCTGTAATGTGTAGGACCCAGTATCTGTAGGTTTCCCATGTCTATGTGCATGAGTCCCATTACAATACGCTCCATAGCTTTGCAGAACAGGCTAGTTAGCCCTATAGGCCAATATTGTCTGTGGTCTGTTATGGCAGTATTCAGTGGAGCGGGACCACTATCCCCGTACGTCATTCCGTGGGTACAAATCCTGCAGTAACCCTGAGATCGAACAGTGACGTAATGTGAGGGTTACGTCTGTCATGAAGGCCGTGTACAACACAGGCCGGAACACTGTCTGGTCCCATTGAAGCTGTGTTGTCCGCTGTGGGGAGGGCAGCACTCACCTGTTTATTCGTGATGTCAGGGAGGTTACACTCTTTTGGGATGGACAGTACCTCCTTAGGGGGGATGGGGGGGAGACATCTGCATTGAACCTGTTTGCCAGGATGTTGGCAATGTCTGTGGGTTCAGCGTATGTTCAGTCAGTATGTAGTAACACACAGCATATCAGTGAGCGTCCAGCCAGGTACCTGAATTAACTGAAGAAGGCCTTGTGAGTGTCCGATGTGTCTGGTGCAATTGTCCGTTAGAAGCGGGCCTGACATAAATACACGAGTGATTGTAGCTGTCTGCTAGTACAGATCACAGATGCCTTCCCTGTCTGGGATTGTGCTCTATCATGTAGTAGCTTCCTCCTTTTGCTGTATAGCGTATTAATGGCCTGGGTCCACCTGACAGGTCCCCTGCCATTGGAGGAGTGAGTCCAGGTGTTATTTAGGATAGCATGATCCATGCAGTCCACTAGGTGTCCATAGACTGTGTATGTAAAGGATTCAGCAGTCTGAGCCATACTTACCACTGACCCAGGGTCTCTGAAGGATACCACCGTGGTATGGAGAAGTGTGATGTTTGCTTTTGGGAAGTTCACCAAGATTACCAAGGATGGGTGTGGGGACGGGATATGGATGTCCAGTGAGATAAAGTATGTTCTGTCCTTACCAATTTGGGGTATATAGCAGGTGTGGAACATAGAGTCCCCATATTGGTGATGATCATGTCCAATATGTTGTCCCCTCTTGTGGGTGTGGTGACCGGTTGTGCCATAGCATATGAGTTTACAAATTGTAGCAATTGTTGGGCGAGGGTGTTGGGGCCTGAGTACTATCCACAGTCAATGTGTGTGTATTTGACGTCACCCAATATAATGGTGTTTGGGGAGACCGTCATATTGTCCAGTGTTCCCCGGAAAGACGAGTGTGGTTGCTGAGTTTGTGAGTGTGGTCTGTAGCAGGTAACAAAACAAAAGGCAGATTTGCACAATGTTAGGTGCATATGTATGGTCTGTGATACTTTGTGCAGTGCTACCAACCCGGAGGTATGTGTATCTGTGATGTATATGGATACACCCCCCTATTTGTGTTGGCCATTCCGAGTTATGTGGTCAGAAAGCATGGTACGAAATATAACCTGGTAGTGCTGGTGTGCATGTGGGAGCCTGAACCATGTGTCTGTTAGTGCACAAATATTGCTATTCTCCATACTGAGGAGATTCCTGAGTGTGGTCATTGTGAGGGTAATACATCTGGTGTTGAGCAGCATTACCCTCAGTGGCATGTACTCTGTAATGTCTATGGAGGTGGGTCTGTATTTTGAGCCCCACTTAAATAAGGCAGTATGGTGGTAGCAAGTGCCTTAGCCAGTATTCAAAAGTCCAAGGGTGACAGGTGCAAGCAGTCCATAGGGAAACTATGTGGCATGTCGAGCATGTCACATCAGGCTGACAGACACTATATCCCCTTTGAATAACACCAATATGTTAGCCAACTGTTAAACATGATCAGTTTGTTGGTATACTGAGACATCATACTTGGTGAGTGTAAGATGTTATACAAGGTCAGCTTCATACTGGCCTGGGCTACATGATCAGAGAGTTCCTCTATGTATCATGTCATGTGGTCCAGGGAGGAACATCTGAGGTTGTACGCACCAGCATGGACAATAATGGAGCCAGTCCTGGACTTGCTTTTGAGTGACCTGAGTGCATGTGTTATGTGTCAGATCCTGGCACCTAAGAGACAGCTCAAAGTGACTATTCCCTTGTTTGGCCTGGTGAGTGGGACGTCAGTGTGTCTGACATTAAGTGTCACCCATTACAAGTGTATCAGGTGTGTTGTATAGGCCAAAGGGCAGTGACTGTGTGGGACACTGATATTGTGAACTATGTGATATGTGGGTATTGTAGTGGGGTAGCAGTTGTTTGTGTGTCTGCTTTGGAGGTCTCTGCTGCTTAGGCAGAGTGTATGTAGAGCCTCCGAGTATGTATGTGTGATAATGTGGTTTGATTGCTGTCGCTATCGGTGTATGTGAGACTGATATGTGGTGTGTGTGGTCACCTTCACCACCTGATAGACCATGCCAGTCATGGGTCGAGAGATCTCAGCCTCCTGTATGTCAATATTGTTGCATCTCTCACATATATCTGAGTGTGTTGCAAGGAGGAGAGGGTTGTCTGTGTACATGAGGCAGATGTGACATTGTGTCATAACCACAATATTCACTAGCTGGACTGGAGAGCACACACGAAACCGACCCCTGGACATGCCAGTGTATTATGATGACATACTCTGTAGCCTGATCACAAAGGATCAGTAGGGTGTTAAGTGTGTAAAAGTGTATAACCGGGATTAGTGCTTAGGTTTGTTGGTGTTTTGTAAAGAGTAGCTGAGAAGGAGTCCAGACTGAGAATCATGACATGTCCTTCAGCTATGTCATAAATAGTAATGTACACTCATATATGTCCTGAGTCAGGGCCAACTGTACCTTACTGACAATGCCGACATCCTGTTAGACAGGCCCATATATACATAACCACCTCCCACTGACAATAGTCCCTGACATCATACCAGGAGATATCACGTGTAGAATGGCTGACCAGCTCCCCCCAAAGCCAAAAGCATGGCAGCAATTGGATTACAATGTTTCCCAATATGTGTCATTCATGCACTGCAGAACAAACAGACCATGCAAGTGAACAGTCTGTTGAGCCTCACCCACTCCACATGGTCTAGAACCTTCGAATGTGTTACAGCAATATATGGCACTCCTCACAAGTGTGGGTGCACAACACACCATGGGAAGTATAGTCCAGTAAGCCTATAAAGTCTGATCTGCAAGGCCATGGAGTGCATCATGGCTGAAGTCATAAACAGAGCTATTGGAAGCTGACAAACACATAGCCCTACTAACTGTGGTATGTTCATGTGCAGATCATGGTTCCCAAACATGCTACACCATTTGCAAGGCAGCCACCCAGGACATACATCACTGAACAAAGCTACACATGTCCCACATAGACTTTGCATAGCTCTTCATCAACATCACAGACACATGTCGTATCTGCAAAACCAACAATCTGTGCATAGATATAGGTTCATAGGTTCATACTAGGCTATCTGCCCTAGGGCATTTATAAGCCTAGCCAGAGTATGTTTGGCTTTCACCACCCATTTTAAATTAAGTTTGCTATGCCCTTTTTCGAGGTTAGTATACTGTGCCTCTGTCTAACAGTGACACAGAAGTGATACCCGGGGTAAACCTATGATCTCCCATCCATTCATCAAGACTCCTCTTGAAGAGAATCAATGAGGGACTCTGCCTAACCTGGACTGGGATTTTATTCCAGAGTGAAGGGAGCCTCTGGGTTATGAATCTGTCCCTCCAGCATGTCCTATTTATTTCAGTGCTGAGATTCAAGTCTCTCGAGCATGTAGCTCGATGGGATTTGGAGTTTTTGAGGTGCAGCATGTCCCTTAATTCCAGGTTGGACATGGCCTTATACGTCAGGCACAGGTCACCTCTGAGCAGGCGGTATGCCACTGAGTAGAGCTGGAGTTTCTTTAACCGGGCAGCATATGGCATCTGTTTGAGACCTTTGATCCTCTTGGTGAGGTGCTTTTGGGGTCTTTCCAGTTGCTGCAGGTGTTTGGTAAGGTACATCCCAAAAGGGGCATTGTACTCAATTATGGGCCTGATGAGGGATGAGTAAAGAGGCACGATGACCTCCCCTAATCTAGATGTGAATCCCTTCATGATTAGGTGGGCTATATAAAATGTTTTTCTAACTACTTTGGCCACGTGGTTGTCAAATGAGAGATTGCTATCAACTTGGGTCTCCAGGTCCCTAATTACTTCTTCTGTACTTAATGGATTACCACCTATGTGGTAATTTGTGGGCACTTTGTTTTTGCCAAAGGGGATGACTATACACTTTTTGGCATTTAGCTTGAGGCCATTGCTCTGGCACCAGTTGTCTGTTTCTATGAGGCCCTTTTGGAGGATGCTTGTGTCGGCTGGAGAGTCGATTATGGCACCCAGTTTGCAGTCATCTGCGAACTTGGTCAGCCACAGTCCTTCCGTGTTGGCCTGTACCTCCGAGAAATATATACCAAACAAGAGAGGTCCCAGGACTGAGCCTTGTGGGATGCCACTTGTAACTGGTTTGGAGTCTGACATGGCTCCAGCAGTTTTAACCATGTGGGTTCTGTCCTTGACCAGTTTGCAACCCATCTAGTGACATAGGGGTTTATATTTAAGCTGGTGAGCTTATCTATAATGCCCGAGTGGGGTATTGCATCGAAGGCTTTTGCGAGGTCCAGATAGGCTGTGTGGACCACCTTCCCTTAGTCAATGGCCTTGGTGACTGTTTCAAAGAAGTCAACCAGGTTTAAGAGGCAGGATCTGCCCTTAACAAAGCCGAACTGGGTAGGATCCAATGTCTGTAGGTCCCCAATATCTTTATTTATGAGGTCCATGATGATCCTTTCCATAGCTTTGCAGACCAAGCTATTCAGGCTTATGGGGCGATAGTTTCCAGGGTCCGTTGAGGCACCACCTTTGTGGAGAGGGACCACTGTTGCTGTACGCCACTCTTTGGGTACATATCCTGTAGTAAGGCTGAGATTGAACAGTAGTTTTATGTGTGGGTTTAGCTCTTCTTGGAGTTCATGTAAGACGCAGCCTGGGACACTGTCTGGTCCCATTGATGCTGTGTTTTTTGCTTTGGAGAGGGCGGCTCCCACCTGAGCATCTGAGATGTCAGGGATAGATATTTGCCCTTTTGGTGGGGAGGGAGGGGAGAAGTTTGCGCTGAACCTGTCAGCTAGGATGTTGGCAATGTCTGTGGGATCGGTGTATTTTTTGTCATTTTGGACTAATTCTGAGCATATCTGGGAATTCCCACCCAGGTTCCTAACATAACTAAAGAAAGCCTTGTGATTATCCTTAGTGTCCTGTGCAATTTTTCTCTCGAAACTGGCCTTTGACGATTTTATGAGTGCCCCCTAGTTTTTTGCTAATACTGATCAGAGATGCCTTCCCTTTTTGGGATTTTGCTCTATCATGTAGTAGCTTCCTCCTTCTATTGTATAGTTTGTTTATGGCTGGGGTCCACCAGACAGGTCGTCTACCTTTGGAGGATTGGGTCTTGGTTTTATTTGGGATTACATGATCCATGCATTCCTGAAGGTGTTCATAGAATGCATTTATAAAGGATTCTGCAGTCTGGACCATATTTTCCACAGGCCCGGGGGCTTTGAAGGATTCCACCTCGGTTTTGAGGAGTGTGAAATTTGCTTTAGAGAAGTTTTTCACTGTGGTTTTCTAGGCAGTGGGTGGGGTCGGGATGTGAATATCCAGTGAGATCAGTTTATGGTCTGATCTTACCAGTGAGGGATACACTTCTGGTCTGGAGCATAGAGTCCCCATGTTGGTGATGATCAGGTCCAGTATATTGACATATGAATGGATGTCAATGTGTCCACAGATAGATCACACAAGGTGCGACTCACAGGGTCCTGTTCAAGCTGTTGATACCTGCCGACCCATTTGGATCATTCCTGGGATTGCATAAAAGAAAGAGCACACACATTCCCATGTCCAGTCTGATGATGTCAGCATCCTACAAATATACCAGGAGAACGAAGGCACCTAGTAAAGTATATAGCACGCAGTGTTAATGTGTATCTATTTAGTGTCGTAACATTGTTGGGTAGGGGTTTAAATCTTGACAGTGTATGTGTGTGGTTTCTTTTGAGAGGAGTAGCCTTTTTGGAGACTGGGAAAACACATTAAAAGGGGCACATTCCTCTACGGCATGTCTGATGATGTCAGCATCCTACAAATATATCAGGTGAACAAAAGCCACCCAGTAAAGCATATAGCACTCTGTGTTAATGTGTGTTTCTTGAATATCATAACATAGCTAGGTAGAGGTTTGAATCCTGCAAGTGCTGACAGTATGTGTGTGATTTCCTTTGAGGGGAGTGTCCTTTTTGAAGACTGGGAAAACACATTAAAAGAGGCACATCCCTCTTTGGAATGTCTGATGATGTCAGCATCCTACAAATATATCAGGTGAACAACAACCACCCAGTAAAGCATATAGCATGCTGTGTTAATGTGTGTCTCTCTAGTATCATAATATAATTAAATATGGATTTGAATCCTGCAAGTGCTGACACTGTGTGTTAGTGTTGGGGGTGTATGTGTATGATCTCCTTTGAGAAGAGCAGCCTTTTTGGAGACTGGGAAAACACATTAAAAGAGGCACATCCCTCTTTGGAATGTCTGATGATGTCAGATTTCTACAAATATATCAGGTGAACAGAAACCACCCAGTAAAGCATGTAGTGCGCTGTGTTAATGTGTATCTCTCTAGTATCATAACATAGGTAAGTAGGGGGTTTGAATCTCGCAAGCGCTGACAGTGTGTGTTATAAGAAGGCTGTATGTGTGTGACTTCTTTTGAGTAGCCTTTTTGGAGACTGGGAAAACACATTAAAAGAGGCACATCCCTCTTTGGAATGTCTGATGATGTCAGCATCCTACAAATATATCAGGTGAACAGAAACCACCCAATAAAGCATACAGCACCATGTGTTAATGTGTATCTCTCTAATATCATAACATAGTTAGGTAGGGACTTGAATCTTGCAAGCGCTGACAGTGTGTGTGGGGGGGGTGTCTTTATGTGTGTGATTTCCTTTGAGAGGAGTAGCCTTTGTGGAGACTGGGAAAACACCTTAAAAGAAGCACATCCCTCTTTGGAATGTCTGATGATGTCAGCATCCTACAAATATATCAGATGAACAGAAACCCCCCAGTAAAACATACAATGTGCCGTGTTAATGTGTATCTCTCTAGTATCATAACATAGTTAGATAGGGTTTTGAATCCAGCAAATACTGAGTGAGTGTGTGTTTGTGCCACAGGTGGTCAATGCAGTGTGGGTTTTGCTTTTACTATGGTATGACATATGATTAAAACAGTATGTGCACTGCACACATCGGGTATCTGCATGGCAAATGAATACGTGTAAATGTGACCTCAGTCAGTACATAGTTGTGAAGCCTGCATACTACATGAATACATTTGTTTCCTTTGACAGATTGTGCTGCTGCTTCTCAGATCATAGGTCACATATGTATGTATGCGACAAGCCCGGCCACTGTAGTGATCCATGGCCAAGGTCATCTGTGCTACACACACCCATAACGCGTACTATAGAGTACTGTGAGTGAGGGTAATTGCCTGGGGTATATGTCACACATGTTCATACACAACAACGACTGGCAGTAATGGACAGTCATTATAGGTATGCAACAGCCCTGTGGATATGCATGCAGGCCCCTAATGTGTTATGTGAAACACCAATGGACCCCACAATACCTATGGATATGTGGATACAGGACAGATGACATAACACATGTCTGTCTATACACATTGGTACCCAACATACATGTTGAGGGCTACCACCTATGTGGTACTGTCGGGATAGTATGTCTAGTAAATGTGGGTGACTATGCCATAGTCGGCTTATGACTATACAGCATGTATTGGACAACAGGTATTTGTCTGTATGATACCCTTGTGTAGGATATGCGTCCCATCCAGGGAATGCAGTGTAGGCCAATGCATGCATTTCCAGATGTGGCTGGACATATCCCTAGTGTGTTTGCATGTACCTAAGAGGGCTATATGCCACACAGGTGTGGTCCCAGGAATGTGTGGCGGTCAATACCACTGGTTACTGTTATAGTATAGTACTGGAAGGATCCAACTGTTACTGAGTTCCCTACAACTGTGTGTTATTTGTCGGGACATCATCTAATGACTGGTTATAGTCTTGCTGTTGAGGTGGTGTATACTACCAGACTGCAGATCATTGACAGATATAAACAGTATCACCCACAGCATAGTGTCAACCCATGTCATACACACATGTGTACCCATGTTAGTACATATCTGTAGTAGAATGCATACTGGCCATCGAAATATACCATGAGATGTTAACAATGTGTACAACAGGGTGTGTCGCACATCCCACATGTCCACTATGCACGTACATGCAGACAGTGCGCACACACCATGTTCACAGATGTACACCTGCTAATTTGTAATGCACACATCACACATGTACTGTCCACTCACTAACACATGCTGGAAACACTGTACACTTCAGCCAAGTGGCACATGGGTGGGCAATACATACTATGACCTAACACTGGTGTAAACAATGCTACAATGACTATCAGAGCTGTGATGCATAATGCCTGCTCAGATATACCTACAAGGATCTCAGTACACTTTCCTGTTGGCAACTTGCTACTATTGCTACACTGCTATAATGTCACCCTGTTCATCAGAACCATTCCTGCATCAATGTGACAGATGACAGGAGGTGGCACAGGTGTCATCATATGCACAGGGTGTGTTGTTGGTTTGCCAGAGCCCGACATTGACCCATCCAATCGACATGTATGTGTGTGTGTGTGTGTGTGTGTGTGTGTGTGTGTGTGTGTGTGTGTGTGTGTGTGTGTGTGTGTGTGTGTGAGGCACAACAGTACAGCATGAGCCAATGTTGATGTAATGTGTGTGTATGTGTGAGCCCTAGTTGTTTGGTTAATGTGTTTGTGTCTGCATGCACACAACTCCACCATTTGGCTGCCATATACGGGCAGTTGTGGGACAGCCACAGACTGTACCTGCTAGGCCATACAGATCACTGTCTCTGGCCATGGACACGGTACCTGTGCCTGGCAGGGGTGCTACGGGCAGTATCACGTACCAACCCTGACTGGGTGCTATCATCAGAGGCAGAGGTATGATGACTGGAGCCATGTCCCTGCTGGGACTGGCCAGTGCCACGTGCACATGGTCTAGTAGGATGGTCAATAGACAGGCCAGCCCCAGCATTGCTGGGGCTGGTACTGCTACTACGGGAGTGGCTGTGATCCATGGTCTGTCCGCGACGACTGCCAGCTGATGCTGTTGCTGGCATGTGTTCGCATCCGCTTCCCATCCGTCTTGCATAGTCCTGGCTCATGGCTAACACATTGTGGAGGACATCTAATGTCTCCCTCCAATGGCTATCAATGACCTCTGTGTAATTCCAGATGGCAATGGCAAGGTCACGGATGCTGTCATTGATAGCAGTGTAATGGGCCCTCTGCGCCCTTAGTCCCTGTCAGGTGTACCATTCCATAAGTGCCTGCATTACAGCCTGAGCATACTGGAGGTTGTAATACCTCTGGGGGCACATCTGCCAGGGGCAATACATCCAGTGGTGCTCCCCCAAGAACCCCTGGACATCTGCCTATGTGGTACCGTTCCAGTAATCCAGCTATGGCTGCTGTGAGGGGATGCACGTGCCATGGGTACCACACTCTCCTAGTCAATGTCGACTGTATGCTGTCCCTCAGCTAAGGCCATTGGTGATGAGGGATGTATTGGCAGTATGAGTGTGCGCATAGATGGGGTTGAACACTGTGTACTGTCGATTGGTGGACCAAGGACAGACCCTGACAGACCTTCCTGTACCACGATACATGTCTCATCATCTCCACTATTAGTGGCGGTGACATCAGGTTCCATGCTGCATTCAGACACCCCTAACTCAGCACCTGTGGAAGGAAGACAGGAAACACACTTCACAATCTGTACATGATGTTAGCACACATGCACACATGCGCACATGCACACTTGAGCACATGAGCACATGCACACATGCGCACATGCGCACAAATACTCTGCTCACCACAGCACATACACACACACACACACACCAGCAATCCAACACATACACAATAGTGGGTGAAGGTGGCTGACGGTATCACAGGGCAAACAGTCACCTCACATGTGTCAGCATGCAGAATATGTGTTGCTCAAGAACATGCAGTGCAAGTGTTGATGGCCCTATTTAATGACATTATACCTGGCTGTGATGCATGTGTGTAGTTGTTCAGTGACTGACTACACCCTGGAACACAATGTGTACATGGACACAACATTGTTGTGCAAGTATTATCTGCTCTGCAATGTCCTGTGCACCATCACTCAATGGTATACATACCATGGCTGCATGTGTTATCTGTGTGACACATAGATTGCCATGTCTGCTTACAGTGTCTGTATCCATACCGAATAATAGTGGGCACAGGTGTAGCAAATGCATGCAATGTACAGACATGGGATGAGTGGTGCATGTAGACGTGAAGGAATCCCAATGCTCAACATGGCCATTGTACAGTGGTTATGGTGAGTGTGGGACATATTGCAGATATGTCGGTGCCAGCCATGACATGGCATGCTACACGACTGCAACATTAAACACCACACATACCCAATGTGTGTCATGTGACCTATACACCCAATAGCATTCCATGACATATATGTGACTCTTTGTACAGATGGCGACAGCTGTGCATATTGTGTATACTGGCATATGTAAGCACACACACAACATGCTATGCATCTTGTGTATAGGAGCATATGTTTGCACACACACAACAATGAGGTGCAAAGCAAAGACCTCTATGTGTAGCACTGTGGTCACTTTAACTGGATGGGGTGTACTACCATGTGCCATCATCATCATCATCATCATCATCATCATCATGCATCTTGTGGTCACTCACAGCTACTACTGTGTGACAGACCACCGCCTAGCATGCTGTACCTGAACTGCAGTGCCATGGCTACGTTCATTATTACACAGTCACTTTGTACATGGGTGTATGAGGTGCCCAATAGGGAGCATTGCCTTACATGACTGTGTTATGTGTTGAAGAGTGTTGCACAGCCCCATGATAGGCCCCTACCCCTGAGGTACATCACGTGTGTGTGGATGATATGTGGGATACTGAGGTGTGACCTTACAGCGGGTGTGTGGTTATGCCATATGTAGCATGTCTTTGCGTACTGCTCATAATAAACGTGTTATGTTGTGTACAGGTGTTGCAACTATGCCTATCCAATGTGCAGTACGGGGTTGCCACAACTGTGTCTTATGCTCTGTGTATTGCATGTCAGTGAGGCAGCTACTGGCATTACTGAGCTATGCAACATTCTACAGCAAACATGCACGGCATACATTATGCATAGGTGTGTTACGTGTACATGGCCTACACCTCACCTATGACATGCATATTTCATTACCAACATTGCAGTTATAACACACTCACCAGCATGGATCGGCTGCCCTGCTGTCACACCAGAGGGACCTATGAGAATATGAGAGAGTTAGTCAGCGGCCACAACTGTGGCATTGCTACAGTGGGTATGCTAAACTGCAGTATAACAACAGTCAACAGTCACAGGTGTAGAGATATTATTCAAAATATCAGTATTGCACAACACTAGGCAGCAGAACTGCTAAACACACAGTACACATCTCACGTAGACATAATCTAACAATACAGTTAACTGTCGTCTACAGATAGGGCATGTTACCTGCTTGCTCCGGGTGGATGTGCTGGGTGGCTCCGGCCTCCATGACAACACATGTCAGAGGTTGATGTTGCTGTTGTCCAGGAGCCACCACGCTTAGGAGTAGCTCCTCCACTCTGGTGAGGGGGGATGAATGGCCACCCCACCACCTGTGGCATGCTGTTGTCTTTGGATATCATACGCATGCCACCGGACATGTCTAATTAAATCACTGCAGTGTCGGCGTACCTGCCCATATGTCCGGTTATGCATGCCTATGTCATTTACCCAATGAACAAGTTCCTGCCACAGTGCAGTCCGCTCCTGCTGGTGCTGGGTGCTTCTGGAGAATAGCATCGTGTACTGCTGCAATAGGCTTTGTAGTATCACCTCTTCCTCATCCGCTGTGTATGATGGATTGCATTGGTGGGCCATCTGGCTGAAAAAGATATGAACAATATGTGTGAGCGAGTCCTGTGGAACACTGTACACCTTTAACCACAGATATTACTTTACTGACATATATACCATCCTATTGTCTGTCAGAGGTTACACACATTCAATAACACATTGGTTCTCAGACCACAACTATCTAACAGTGCCTGGCACATTCTATATATCACACCACTTTACAACAGTACCCGACACACTGTTTGTGACACATTGTACAACCTCAAGACAGAGGTGTATATCACACCAGTGCATGAACAGAGATGTCATCCATTGCAATGGATGTAAAGTACAGGTACAGTAGTACCAGTCAACCACCCTAGTCATTGATGCCATAGCCCTGCCTAACAGATGTGTACAGTTGTTACTATAGATGGCATACTGCTGTAACAGAGTATATATGTTGCTGGATACACATGTATACCCTGTAACACACATAGGGTTGCAGCCATTGTACAGGTATGATTACACACACACCAGACAAACATACAACACACCACTGTATGCCAACACAGATGAGCATTACCTGTGTACCATACAGTACTGTGTGCCACTACTTACACACCCTTCTGCCTGAGTTTTGTCCTCTGTGCAGACTACAGGAAACACAGATGACAGTGTTTCCAAGCAATGTGAACACACACCATACTGTGCTGTTTAGGCCTACAGCTTCTGGTAGTACTACAGTTCATATGGGAGTTGGATTCACCAGCAGTACCACTCTCTAAGCATACATGTCTTGCTTTAGCCTACAATGAGACACCACATTTGTCAACAAGGAACTACGTCACATCATATGCCATACTACTATGTCTGCCTAACAGTACATTACACATCATTTGTTGTCCTCACAGTTAGGATAGACACAACCATGTCAGACAGAACTTCACACTAAACTATCACACCTTTACAGACCTTGCACACATTCAGCGTTACACTTATTCAACCTCACATAGCAGGTATTGCATTGAGTACATGTGTGAGTGCATAGTGTCATAGGTAGGTAATATGCTGTTGGCCCTAGGGCCTACAGCAGCCTAGCCATATGCTACCCTGGCCTTTGACACACATGTACTTTGATTTCACTTGCCCCTGCCAACCAGAACCGCAGAGGTGTTTCCTGGGGTGTATTACCAATCTCCCACACAATCATCAGGGGTATTTATGACAACTGCTAATGAGGAGCCTTGTTTGCTATTGCTAGGTGGTCTATTCCAGTGTATGGCATATCTCTGGGATGGGAATCTATCCCTCCAGCATGTGCTGTTTAGTGAGCTGACAAGGTTTAGGGCCTTAGAGCATGTATCCTGGAGGGATTGTGATATGTTGCCATAGTGGTTGTCACCCAGCTATGGGTGTGACATACCTCTGCATGTCTGGCAGAGGTCACCCCTGTATGGCCAGTCTGCAATACAGTCTAGATGTGGTTTTGTGAGTCAGTCTGCATAGCGCATCTGTTTGTGGCCAGTATTACCCTTTGGGAGGTATGGCTGTGGCCTTTTCACCTGGTGTAGTTATCATGTGCGATACATACCATACAGGGCACTGTGATGGGTAGAGGGGAACACTGCCCTATATTTTTATAGATGACACACCTGTTGTCATGACACATAACACACAGACTGATTACAGGTGTAGTGTGGCACTGTCTTCATCAAAGCTGAGGCTACTGTCCATCTGTGTCCCATGTTCCCTTATCACACCTTCACCGTTAGGTAGATCTCTACCTATGTGGTAGTTATTGGGTACAGTGTTTTAGAAAGGAGGAATGGCACTGCAGTATCAACACTTGTCTTCAGTCCATGCCTTGGTCACCACACACCTGTTGCAGTACATATGACCCCATGTCACTCTGTCTCTCCCTCTCTCTCTATATGGCTATATATATATCTATATATCTAGCTCTCTCTCTCTGTATATATATATATATATATATATATATATATATATATATATATATATATATATATATATATATATGCATATCTATACACATACATGTATACATCCATTGCTGTACACAGGGATGTACATATAGGCACATGTACAGTCCACCTTTCATGGTGGGGATATCACTTATGCGACAGTTGAGAGATGTACAGTTATGTGATTATGTTGCACAGTGTTGTGCAGAATGCATGTGGGTGTCCTCCGCCCATGTAGCATTAGCAGGCCTCACTGGCTGTAACACAGCAGATCTGATAAATCAGTCCCACAGCATTTAACCACCACATGACATATATCAGCACTGCATGCTGTTTTCTAGGCCACACACTATGACCTACATAGATATATGCACATATCAACCTTCAATGACAGATATCTGTCCACCCATCACTAACAGTTGCAGTATGTCCCTTGCCCTATGCACGTGTGCGGATACAGATAGATACGTACTGCTGCCACACATGGATGATTTGGAGTGTGAAGAGTACTCTTCAGGAACATCTACTACATGCCAACACATACATGTGAGTTACATACCTTACCTTTGTATTTCCCTGCTCCGTGTGTTACAGTTTTGTAGTTTTTTTTTTTTTTTTTTTTTTTTTTTGGGTTTTCACCCTCTATTTCGGTTTATGTCTCAGTTTCTCTCTCTGTTGTGTCTCTGTCTCTGTCTGTGTCTATGTCTGTGTCTCTGTCTCTCTCTCTCTATATATCCCAGCACCTGCAATGATAGAATTGCATGTGTGGACTGCAGGTACAGCCTGCTTTTCTAGATATCTGCACTTGTGCATGTGACAGCCTCTGCACAAATTGCTGCTCACCATTCAGTAATAGCATGCAGCCTGCTGTGTGGGGATTGCATTACTCACTGTGATTGCAGCCCACTGCTATAAAATGCTAGGTTAGGTAGGTGTAGCCCTTTCAGCTGTCCAAGGTGGGTCCATGCTTGTTTGCTCTGGACACCGTTGTGTCAGTCAGAAGGTTGGTATATGTATCTTATCTGAAGCTAGGGTTGTAGCCAGTTATATGCATTTTGTACTCAAACCTGAATGTTGCTGCTTCCAGTACACACTTCTCAGTGTAGACATGTACTCATTCCTCCAAATGCTAACACAGGATACATGGGAGTATGTACTTTATTTCTGACTTACACAATTAACTGCCATACAAATGTGGTTATTGCACTGTATTCCTGTGGCCAGTACTTATCTTGGTCTGATACTGTGTGGTGTTTGTAAGGTGCTACTGTAACATTATTCCCTGCTAGGATGGCTGGTTCTCCTTTCACAGTCATGTCATGCAATTCCACAACAACTGCTGGTAAAGACCCACATAACAGGATTTGTGTTATACCATTTCTGATTTCTATTTACATTCCCTCATTGTAATGCATGATATATTTATTTCAGAACCAAGTTATTTGTATATCTGCTGTGGCTTAGTGGTAATTCATGCAGTCTATTGTGTCAATGGTCTGGGGTTTGAGACTGGCAGAGGTTTTTTCTTTTGCTGCTCAGCAGAACAAGGGCCCTGCCATAGAGTGACTAAGGCACTTTTAAGCAGTTGTTAGCGGGTTTGTGTGGGTTTGCCTGATGCTCGCTTAAACCCGCTTACTACTGCTTAAAAGTGCTTACTCCCACTAACCCTCGTGCTAATTTCTTTTAAAGAAAAGAAAATGGGGAGATAGGAAAGTGGTGAAAAAAGGGGCACAAAGAGGGACAGAAAGTAGGTAAACAAGCTCGGGATGTGCAGGACAGGTGTAG
Source organism: Protopterus annectens (assembly GCF_019279795.1). Classification (NCBI taxonomy): domain Eukaryota; kingdom Metazoa; phylum Chordata; order Ceratodontiformes; family Protopteridae; genus Protopterus; species Protopterus annectens. Next base: position 84,188,164 of record NC_056727.1, on the reverse strand, counting down.
GGAAAGTCCATAGCTGCCCATTTCTTTACCAGCAACAGCTGTGCATATGCAATAAATTTGGAGTGATATTTGAAACCTTGCACCACTGGGAGATGGGTGAGGACAACAAAGTATGTTGTACTGCCAATTATAATTATCAGTTTACATGTCCAATGGACATGTGTGCAAAATGGGCAGCTATGTATGGGGCGTAATTTTTTTTTGGTACAGATTGCCCATTTTTTTTTCAGGTGAGAGTGGGAAGTGAGGTAGAGGAAGTAGGTATGTCTGGGAAGGTAGGTTGGGGAGATAAACAGACAAGACAGACAAGACTCATACAGGGGTGGTGTATGACACATGGGGTGGGTGAACACAACTGACTGGGTCGGATGTTTGGAAATCGCAAGCCCATGAGCCCACAGGTGGTAATAGAAGAATTGAGATCCCCACCCATTGTCAGTCACCACTGCACCTTCACAGCCCCGAGGGTGGCTGTGCTGGGGGCTGCGTAGGATGGGCAGGCTCACCCATGAGATGCGCCACTCTCGCCTTGAGCTGGCATAGGGGATCAGCGACTGAATGCTGGATCTCCCTATGTACCACAACCCGGACCCTTCAAAGGGTGACAGGTAGCCCTTCTCTGCCCACGCTTGCACAGGGGGGACGAGCCCCATCCCCTGCAGCGCTTCCACTCGAAGGTGGCACAGGACCAATGGAGGAGGGGAGCCCGGGCTGGGCACCAGATCTGCTGGTGCCAGGTGCACTCGCCAGCTGAGGAGGGACAGGTGGGTCCACTGGGACCAGCCTTCCCATACGTTCTGTGATTAGGTGTGTTTAATTACAACATAAACAAAACAGCATTCCAGATTAGTTGTAACAGCATGCAGTAATATTCCCATTAACCCAACACACCAAGGTTCCAACATTTGAACAGCAAGCATAACACATGCATATATTGAACCACAGTGGATATTCCAACAGCATGCAGGGATGTTTGGTAGCAACAGGCCACCATGATTGTAGTGTTTAAACAGGGCACATGCATCAACGTGAATGCAAATATTTATAGAACAATAGGACATATGTCCCAACAGATTTTAAGATTACACATACCCATTGAGGTGTGGAATTGCATGGTTTATGCACATACAGTAGGGTGTAGAAAAAAACCTTGGTTAACATCTTATAATTATCTTTTAATCTACACTACATTCCTAGTGACTGCAGGTCTCTATCCCCTACATGTATTATTAGACTTGCCACCATACATTAGGTTCTGTAATGGGTTTGGCTAGTCCAATATATGCCTGACCTATATCTGACATACTAACTGTCCAGGATGCAGATGTTACTTCTACATATTTCTTGATTGTATTTCTATTTCTTTATCTACATATCTGGGATGTTTTCACGTGACATTTTCACTTCAATTTGTACAGAACCCTGCATTTCTTGACACACACTCACATTTCTGGGGATAAACTAACATGCTACACATGTGCCAGATTTACTTATGCATGCCAGCCAGTAACTGACTGTTGCGGACTGTATATATATACTTCACAGCTACTAGCACTTCCATCACCCACTTTATATGGGACTGCACAACTCTGGGTTGCCAGCACTTTTTCAACCAGTACTATTTGTATAATGCAAGTGTACAACAATATTTCAAACTCTGTGACACAGACACACTTGGGTTTTAGACCTTTATTAATGGCATTACGCACTTTTCCACAAGCTCACTCCATTATTTGTTTTAACGGTGCATATGGCAGACATGTTCAAGACATATTATACCTTTATTAATAGGTTAGAACACTCTTTTTTCAGGTTCACTCACTTATTTTATATGACAGCGCCTGCAGAGATAGCATTCCAGACATATGTTACCTTTCCTAATGGGTTACTACACTCTTTTTCTGCTTCTCTGACATTTTTATCTGACAGTACATGCAGAGGACTTATACAGGCAATTTTATGGCTGTATTATTGGACTACAGCACTTTCTTTCATGCTCTCTCCCATATTTTATATAAAAATACATGCAGAATGATCACTAACCTGCCTGGTGGTGCAACCTTAGCAGCCTATCAGCATAGGCTTGCTGAGTCGCAGCATGGTAACCTGCAGCTGTAAAGTAAATGAAGGGATATTGAGACATACCTATCTGTTATACATACTCAATTATTAATTCTTACATACTGCATTCCATGGCTACATACTCAGTTGTGGGGCATTCTGCATCCCACGGGCTTCCTGTATCCATTGCTTCAGGGGGTTCTGCTTCCGTCTCTTCAGGACTGCATAGTGGTGACAGACCTGCTCACCAGTCCGAGGAACACCTGTGGCACTGGTGAGGTCATGAGTTAACCGGTTCCAAGCCTCTGCCTTGTACTCCATCCCTTGGAACTGGCCCTGCAGGAGTCTTGACTCATGACGGTGGACAAGGAGCCAAACTATGTATTTCGACTCCTTGATGTCCCAACGTTGCGTTCAGAAGCGTGTTCCCTCTCCAACACCAGCCATTCTAATTGCAGATATGAGCTACAATCAGTTATGGCATGTATTCTCGCCTATAGGGCTTAAATATGCCACATTTCCTGCACTTTTTTGTGATTGGCCATTTTTTTTAATTCTCGGCTGACTGGAGACCTGCTTAGTAATGGTTAAACTACCATTAGTAAGTATATGTCTGTTAACAGTGGCTGTTTTCCATAAGTTGTCATGGCTTAGTGGTTCTGTACTTTGCTTGTGATGCACAGAGTCCTGGGTTGAAACCTCGTCATCCATTTTATTTTCATACTGTCCAGGCAGGCTAGGGGGTGTGGCTGCATTTAAGCAACTTTGCTCTACGTTGCTCCTCGGTGCCCTGGTTGGCACGGCGCTCACATCCGTGCAAACAGATTGCACTGGTTAAAGTGCTATTTCACTATGGGCACATTTATTGTGCTGGGTTAACCGTAATTAAATTATGGGCAACTCTATTGCACTGGGTGAAGCGTTGCTTAGCTGCAGGCAATTATATATTAGGATCATTTAAAATATTTATTTTGTTCACTGTTACATTGGCCATTTCACTGTGTTTTACTACTATTTATACATATTTTTGTCTGGTATTATTTCATATGCTGATTTAAAAATAAATACAAAGGGAAGTAATGGGATTCAAACAGTGAACGCCTCTTCTTTGTGCAAACGCCCTACCATTACGCTATTGCTATTTGGTGTGATTTGCATACACATTCTTTCTTATGCTCTTCCATGTCTGAATTGCTAACTCTAGCTAAGCAATGGGCACACCCGCGCACACACACGCAAATACAGGCAGCTATTTTGGGTATTTAAAAAAATAAAATTAACTTTTTACTTTTTATAACTGTGATGGGGGTTTACAATGTCAGGGAGTGTGGTGTTTGGTGCAAGGACATTTGAGTGGACTCGCTCTTGTGTATTTGCTTTTACTTTTCAATCACTTGCAGGGACGTGGACATTTAGACTGCTCAGCAGTCAGACGCCCCCTGATTTCTTACACGGTCCGTGTACGAATTACGGTTGGGTCAGCGTGCCCTCATGCATATTCATGGCACACTGACGTCATACCGTTCAACTGCAGCCTCCAAGTAAGACTTATTAAGTCTTACACGGAGGATTCGTGAATCCGTGGGAAGGTAAACACCATGACATGCTAAATGCTATATAAGCAGCAGAATTACATGCTAATCAACCAAGGCAACATTTTGGAGCTATTCAAACAAGTCATAAAGCAAGCATGTAGACTCCATACTGGTGCTCCTCATGAATTCCAAGTCTTTTGGAATATAGCCATGGAAATGGGTCTACATGGACAGAATCAAAAGTAAAATGTGTGAGATTTGTACAGAATTGACCTTAACATGTGACAGTAGGCTAGATGCAACAAAAGGAGAATAATAACAGCAACAGATATCCTTTTTTGTACAATAATACAAATGCAGCATTGCTCCCCCACCAACAAATGAATAGTACACCTGTAAGTAATGCAGACAGATAAACATGTAAAAGTGTGTGCTAATCAAAATAATTATAGAAAACCATTAAAACGGCTATTCATAGTTGCATGTCAGCATATGCAATATGTAGCTGATGAAATGCAGGCATACAATCAGTACTTCTCTGTGTTCAACACATAAACAATTTGGGTCCCCTTTAGTTTCCCAAGCTACGTGGTTGCCTTCTGGTGTAGATTCAGGGCTGTCAACTTGATGAAGTTGCAAATGAGGTCTGAACTTATTAGAATTGCTGAATCCCAGAAAATTGAATCTGTGTAGGGATGTAAACATACTGCAGGCACTTTGGCAATGTATTTAATGGATGGCAGCTGTGAATTCTTACACAGGTGAGTATGTCAGGTTACACTTAGAAAGTGTTACATGTACGTCTGTCAAGGTTGGAAATACAAGTAAGCAGTGCACAATTCACAGGTTCTGTCTCATTAACACCCACCTCCCCTTAATATGTGTGAAAAGTGTGTTTTCTCTGTCAGTTTTTTATTATTATTTTATTATTTTTTGGCTAATGTTTGCATGATGCGGTGCTTAGTGGAATCACGGGCAAAAGAGGAATGAATGGAAGTTATAGTTTTGCTTATCCTCTTTGGACAGCATTGCATGATGGGCAAAAGGGAGCTCTTAAGAATGGCTAGTACATAAGGTAATATCATGAAACTCTTCCAGTGGCAGCATTGCTAAAGTATGACAGTTAGTACTGAGACTCTGGAATACACCTACATGTTTAACTGACTCTGTGGTGGCATGTGTTAATGCAGTTAATGTAGTGGTGCATTCCTTTTAAGGCCAGGTGGTACTGGGTTCGAATACAACTGAATCTACACTTTTCAGTTCTTTCATATTACTGTTGATGCACATTGGTGCATGATGCACACCATAGCACAATAATGCATTAAAGAAAAGAAATGGGGAAGATAGGACAGTGGTGAAATGCGGAGCAAGCAGGGGGTAGAACAAATGGAAAACAATACCGGGATGTACAGGAGGGAGGTAGAAAAGAACCATAGTTCTGCATTTCTTCAACAGTAAAAACTGTTAATATATGTAGAGTATTAGCTGAGTTTGGACTATCATCTCAAAAAGAGAGGGATGACCACAACACAATCATGTTATATAGCCAATTGGGCGTAATCAAGTGTGTCAAGATGTCATGTGTGCAAAATGGAGAGCTATATATGGCGTGATTTTTTATTTATTTATTTATTTTTGTTGAAAAGGTGCCCATTGTTTTCTTTGGGACAGAGAGAGAGAGATCCATGAATGTTGGGGAAGGGATGTACGTATGTCTGGGTCTGGTAAGTTGGTTAGTTGAGGAAGGAATCACAGACAGAAAAGACAAACAAGACAAGTCATAGGGATGGTGATGGACACAAGAAGTCAGTGGAAACAATGGATGGGTTGAGGGTGGGGACGGAGTGAGGGTTGGGACATCCAGGACCCATGAATGTCAAGCTGGATGACAGTGAGAACTGAGTCCTCACCCACAGGACTGTCATCACTGTCACATCACTCTGCCATGGGCTGGAGTGCTCAATGTCTCCTTCTCCTCCTCCTGGTCCTACGTAAAATGAGGAAGAGCAGTCCCTCCATCCATCATAGGTGTACACCCGCAGTGTGGCGGACAACCCTACACACCATCCCTAGCAGTTCAGTGTGGATGAGAAACTCACTACCCCTGACACTGCCACTGGAGGGAACCACTGGCCTATCCTCTGGAGCAGAACTACCTGAGGAGCAGGTAGTGCAGGAGCAGCAGAGGTGGTCCTCCCAAGTTGGTTCCCAGTTCTAAGCATCAACGGTAACCCTCTTCCTCCTGCTGAGATTGATGTAGTGCTGCCTACATTTTTCACCAGTATGGGAGATACCGGTGGCACTGGTCACAGCTCACACCAAACTATTCCAAGCTGTTGACTTATACTTGGACCCAGAATAGTCCCCCTGCAGCAACCTGGCAATCCAGCAAAAATCTTGAATTTTTGAACACCCCATCTCTGAGCCCTAAATCTCACACCCTCTCCACAAACTCCTGCCATGTCTATCACAGATCAAGAGCAATGGAGACTGATGGTTTCTCATAAATTCCAGTTATCACATTTTCTGGGAGTATGCACACCATTTTTGTGCATGTGCACCATCTCACAAACACGGTGTGCAATGATAAGCAGTGCGCAATAGTGGCACACAATGCAATTTCAAGGTTACTTGATGTACAGGCACTTGTGTATGAGTGTTTGACAAATGTGAAGGTCACTGCTTTCCAGAGAACAGAAATATACTTACAGAAATATAGTACACAGTATGTAGACAGTCATACATTTAATAATAAATGTGATAATACATAGATAAATAAATAAAGAAATAACTGACACAATTTTAGTGTCTCAGGCCTAATACATATAATTAATATCAGCTACAATATGTCAAGTGTTATGGATGAGATTGACTAAAATGGGAAGTGGAACAACAGTAACAGTGTATGGTATATGCTGTATTTGAACCCAGAACCATTTACATGACAGTCCTACCCTAACACCTGTTGCTACAAGAGAGTTGAAATAGCTGTTCATGTTTCAGTTCATTACTATAAACTGCAATGTCATAACAGTAGAACAAAGCACCTAAGCATCATGTTCAATCATAGTCTCACGTCAGGCTTTATGCCCACTGAATGGTGCACAGCAACAGTTATCCCACTCCACAAAGGGGGAGCCACCACTGATCCTGGGAACTATTGCCCTATTAGCCTGATGAGTCCAGTCTGCAAAGCCATGGAACATATCATCATGGAACTCATAAGCAAAGACATTTGTAACCTCCAAACTCTGGACCCCACTCAGTTACGGTTTGTGAAAGGCAGATCATACCTTCTGAAACTGATCGACTTCATTGAGGGAGTCAGCAAAGGTGTAGACGAGGGTAAGGTGGTTCACACAGCCTATCTTGACCTTGCCAAGACTTTCAACACCATCCCCCATTCTGGAATTATAGCTAAACTCACTAAACTAGGTATAAATCCCTACATCACAAGATGGGTTTGCAACTGGCTCACTAACAGAACCCACACTGTAAAAGTTGCAGACTCCAAATTGACTTCAAACCAGTGACAAGTGGAGTACCACAGAGTTCAGTCCTGGGACATCTCCTGTTTGGTATCTATTTCTCTGAAGTACAGGCTAACACAGAACACCTCTAGCTAATGAAGTTCACAGATGACTGCAAATTAGGAGCCATAGTAGAGTCCCCAAATGATGTGGACATCCTACAGAAGGGCCTCACTGAGACAGATGCCTGGTGTCAGAGGCATGGCCTCAAGCTCAATGACAAAAAGTGTATTTTTATCCCCTTTGGTAAAAACTCTGTACCCATGAACTACCACATAAATGGCAGTCTACTTAATGCCGAATGTGTGATAAGAGACCTTGGCACTCAGGTGGACAGTAGTCTCTCCTTTGATAATCACATCACCACAGTAGTCAGAAAATCCTTCTATGTGGCACACCTCATCACAAAAGGGTTCTCATCCAGGAAAAAAAAGAGGTCATTGTTCCCTCTACTCGGCGCTCATTAGACCCATTATAGAGTACAATGCCCCTTTTGGAATGTACCTCACAAGACATCTGCAGCAGCTGGAAAGGCCACAGAAGTACCTCACAAAGAGGATTATTGGCCTCAAACAGTTGCCCTACACTGACCGTCTCAAAAAAACTCCAGCTTTACTCTGTAGCATATAGCCTACTCCAAGGAGATTTCTGCCTAACATATAAGGTTATGCTAAACCCAGAGCTGTTGGAGATGCTACACCTAAAGAAATCCCAAACCCTCTGAGCTACATGCTCTAGGGACTTAAACCTTGTCACCACAATAAATAGGACATACTGGAGGGATAGATTTCTGTTTCAGAGGCTTCCTATACTCTGGAACAAGCTACCCATCTTTGTCAAGCAAAGTTCCTCATTAGCACTCTTCAAGAAGAATCTTGATGAGTGGATGGGAAATAGGAAATACACCTCAGGGATCACTTCTGTGGCTCTGCTCGACAGGGGCACAGGAAATTAACTTTCTTGGGTGGCATAAGCCAGGGAATCTTGTTGACTAGGCTTACTTAGACCCTTGGGTCAATAGCCTAGTACCTACCTATGAACCTATAAATGTTGCAGACATTATACTAGAACCCAGGACCATCTGTATTCCAGCCCTACATTTATACCTGCTGCCACAGACAATGGCATTGATTGAATGTATCCAGTTCTTTTTTTGCCTGTCTACTTTCTAGGTGGTCTAATTTTCCTGTATAAAAGGGAGAGATACTTGAAATGGGGAAATCAATCTATGACATACACATAGAAAATGTTAGTACACTAGATATTTCTACGTAGGTCTGGATTTCAACTCTCACTCCAATGCACCTTCAGAAAAAAGGATGGGTGCCTTACCCTCTTTGTTACACAAGCAGCTTTGCAACAAAGAACTGAAGTCATTATTCACACAACTAACTGCAACAGAATGTACACTAATATCAAACCATAAAGAGTTATTTGCACATTTATTAAATTTATTTTATTTGGATGTAGTCCACTTAGTGATCACACAGCCTGTTATGATTATTGTTTACAAATATATAGCTCTGTATTACCTTTCTGTATTTCTTGGTCATTCATCAGTTAACTGACCAGTACTCTGACACATGCAGTGTGTAAGCCATTATATATATCATTGGCCTTAAAATGTGTGAGAATATTCAATGGGAATAATAAGGGATGCAGTTGCCAACAACTGAAGGCAGGTTGGATGGGATAAACAAGCACAGAATGGTCTATTGGAGGGGGGCAAAGCTGAGTTACTGTTATGGCACAGATAAGCCTAGACTATTCTTATGGGATAAGCAAAGGTGAGTTAATGTTATGACACAAACAAGGATATGTTGTTCTTGTTAATGTCCTTGTTTTGCATCCTACATGTTGTTTGATCTTGTGAGGGTTGTGAAGTCCGAAACTGTAATGTGTATCATTAAACTTTCTAGCTTCTCTCTTTACTAATTTCCCAGTACAAACGTATGGTGCTTAACTGAAGGCATGCAGTGATCATCAGTACTTTTGAGAAGTATGACTGTGTAAATCTTTGATGCCTGAGGTCTTTTACTTACTAACAGACACATATAAATCAAAAAGTCTTTGCTGTCATATGTTAAGGTAATTTCTGTACAAATCTCCCCCCTTTTATTTGCTTACAGTGCCAAGTGATGAAATACAAGGATATGCCATAACATTATTAAACAATGCACTCTAGGTTCAGGACTTAACTTGTAAATGCAGCAGTTGACACAGTGTTACTTCAGGGCTGACTCTGTCTGATGCAAACAGTACACAGCCAATACATGGGCAGGTAAAGGTTGTTTGAGTTGCCTGACATCAATGTTAACATATGTATGCGAGAAGGAGGAATGTTTTAGGTCACTAGGTGGTGAGTGGGTGTGCTATGAGTTGTCTCTTAACCAATGCAAGGGCATACTGAGCACACCTATGTCTGCCTGCACTCACAGCAGCTGGTGGTTCCCCTTCTAGCTCCTTATCTGCCTGTGATGGTGGTGACCTTGGCATTGGTGGTGGAATGTGTGCGTGTTCCCCTTGCTGATCGTGCTCCAGATTTTTTTCTCAGGATTATGTTGAGCAGCATAGCACATACTCTAAAGATTTCTGTATGTGTCTGTGGATTGTACTGCAGGACTCATCCAGATGTATCTAGGCACTGGAACCATAACGTCAGCAGCCCAAACACATGCTCTTTGACATTTCTGGTTTGAGCGTGTACCTCATTATGGCATTCTTCCATGGATGTGTGTGCATTTCTAATGGGTGTCTTCAGCCACTGTTCCAGGGTATAGCCTGTATCCCCCAGTAAATGACCCTGTGGGATATTCCCTATCAAACATCTGGTACAGTTGGGAGGTGTGCCTGATATGTGAGTTGTGGTAACTGCTAGGGTTGCCAACACACACATTCAAGATGATTTTCTTGGCATTACACATGACTTGGCAGTTGATAGAGTGATAGCCCTTTCTGTTAATGTAGAGCCTACCCTGTTCACCTGGTGGTGCCTTAATTTCTACATGATTGCAATCTATGGCACCTGGTACTTCAGGGTAGAGAGCTAACTGGTAGAACTGTTACATATTTTTGGCCCTCTTCTCAGAGCTACAGGGAAAATGTATGTTCTTACTGGCATGCTGGAGCATACCATCCAGGAATTGGTGGAGGATCCTGGATGCTGATACCTGTGAAACCCCAAGCATGTCCTCTGTTGGTCTCTGAAAGGTACCTGGAGCTAAGATTCTAAGGGCTACACAAACCTTAGTTTCCACTGGGATGGGTTCTCCTCATTTGGTTCTGGCTCTGAGTTGAGGGTGGCAGAGGTCACAGAATTACAGTAGTGTATCCCTGTCCACACTGTAGCACTCTACAATTTCCATGTCATGTAGGTTGTGATAAGTTAAATGTGGCCTGAAAACTCTTCTCCCTCTTGGCCTAGACACATTGGCAGCAGCAGCAGCATTGACTTCAGTCTCTAGAGCATACAAATGGATTAAAGCAGCAGCAGCCCCTAACATTCTGTCTGTGTTGACTTTCTATGTCTGTACTCCAAAAGTTTTGACATCTGCAAGAAAAAACAGCATGGGGTCTACATGGATGTTTTATAGCTTGTTTAATAGCTCTGATGTGTTGTATTGCTTGATTAGCATGCAATTCAGCTGACTATGCTGTAATTAGCATCTATGAAACACAGACAAAGGCAGATGCCGTCCATTAATAATCTACACCACTATAAAAAGCAGAGATGTAGCTAGCTAAACTGATTGTGAGGGGAGCTATATATGTTTGGGGAACTGCAAAGATGTTTTTTCTTCAGAATATTTCTGTACAGAGGAGTACTCAGGCATGCCCCCATTTTGTCACCTACATACTGCATATGCTGGAATGCATTTAAGAATAATGTGAAGCAAAGGCTTTTACATGTTTATCTGTATGCATTAGTTAGAAGTGTAATGATGGCATGGGCATGTTTGTCAAGCCTTTGCAGAGGTACATATGATTAACAATACATGTAAATGGAATGCTGTGTGATAAATATGTGCAAATGTTTCAGGAACAGGTCCTTTGATTGCACTTTTAGCATTTCAAATGTGTTTTGTTATCAAAATGTGTCATTTGCTTGTTCTTTTGTGGTGGGGTGGGTAAAGATGAGTTACTGTTATGGCACACACAAGAATGGAATATTATTTTTGGGGGAGCAAAGGTGAGTTACTGTTATGGTACAAACAAGGATATGTTGCTCTTGTTACTCTCCTTGTTTTACATCCTGCCTGTTGTTAGTACTTCACATTTGTAGACTGTTTTATGTTTCTGCAGTGGCTAATACTGACTGGCTACCTTTTCTGTTTTATCTGGAAACATTTATTTTGTAGTTATGTGATACTTATGTGTATTATACTTCTGTTGTCTTTTAAAACACCTACAAGTATGACACTCAGGCATGTCAATCCATGTAGAGCCCCCTTCACTGAAGGGGAAAATCAAGTAATAGTGGATGGGTTTCATCAACATGATGCTTTTCTCCTGGAAAGGGGATAGGGAAATATGGCACGCTATATGCAAATATAGCAGCAAATTGTCCAACATCTGAATGCCGTGGGTAGCCACAACAGAACATACAAACAGGTGTGCCACATAGCAGCAATGGGCCATGACCAAATGGCTACTGTGGGAGGGCCTGCTAGGGAACAGCACTAATCCCCAATGATCAATTCCTGGCCAACATCAGAGATCCAGACAGCTCCCAAGAGAGTGCAGGACAGCATGTACTGGATGTGGGCACAACACCTTCTGAGACAGCAAGCACTTCCCAGGAGAAGCTTCCAGGTAGGCTTTGTTATCTGAACAGTTGAATACTGTAATATAGTAAAAAATTGAAATGAATAAGTTAATTCTGTGTCACATGTATTTTTTTTGGGGGGATTGAAGAGTGCTACAGTTATAAGCTTAGGTTGGAGTTGTCAGCCAAGTTCTTGTTGACATTAGATTTAATGCATGTATAAAAGGGTAAATGTATTACCTCCTGTGTTACAGTTAATTGAGATGATGTTGCCCTTACCTCTTTCTTAACTTCTTCCAGGACTGTCTGGAGTACAGAACAGTATATCTTCTGCAGATGGTAAGCCAAATATTTTTTATGTCAGAACTGCTGAGTAATTTAAAGAAATATTGCAGTGTGTGGTTTTGCTCTCCAACCTGTTGTGTGTACTTCTGTACTGTCTGTAATAGTTGCAGCACTGTTAGCTTGTTAGCATATATTGCACTGTAGTACTGCAGGTATTAATGTATTCCTGTGTTTGTGGCTTTTTATCACAGGTAATCATGATGGTGGAGTGTGGGTCCTGTGCTACCTGATGTCAGTGTATCATCAGACTCTGATAATGATGGTGACCAAAGTGAGGCACAGTAGGGAGGGTGCAGAGGTTGAATCTGACACAGAGGTTGATAAACAACCATCCCCTGCATTTCCATCAGACACAGCCAGTAGTCCTATGCCTACCCCATCCAGTGAGCCCACAGATATTGGACAGGTGGAGAGCAAGGACATTGATCAGGAAAGTGTAAATACTGGAACTTCATTGCCTGTTGAGTCTGGCAGTAGCCAAATTGTGGGCAATGTACAACACAGGAGGATTGATACGGGTGCTGAGAGGGGGCCTGTTGTCCCTCTTCCACCTGGTGCAGGTGTTACTTGACATGCCACTGAGGATATGTTTATGGCCATCATGGAGGCACAGGCACATTCCCATAGGTGCTCCACACAAATTCTCAGGGTTGTGGATGTGGCACAGTCTGACATGCATGACTGCCTCTACAGTGTTGTCAATTCAGTGGATTGGCTGAATAACATGTTGGAATGAGGGGTGTCTGTGATGGACTGAGGAGTGACTATCATGGATCAAGCAACGTCTGTGGTGGAATGTCTTCTGGGAAGGGAACTGCATTCTCATAGGCGTAGGTCAGCCACATCATCTGCTGTCAGTCAATGTGGCTGTGCCAAATCACACTCCCATAGTGGAAATATTTCCACTGCTCCATCATTGAGTGTGCTGTCCACACCCAGATGTGGCAGACCATGGGGTCTTGGTCCTGGGCATCCCTGTGAATGTATGTCATCCAGCAGACATCGGTCATATTCAGGTAGCAGCACTGCATCTGACATTGAGCATGGAGGTGCCAGTGCAACTCCTGGCAGAGTCAGTTCTCGTGGTTGGTGATGACAACAATGAATTGCCACCTCTACCATGCACAGCTCACATCTGTTTGACAGACTGAGATGTAGAGCTAGCACAGAGCTTGGCTACTTTAATACTGACATTCACACACCAATTTCATCTGGAGAACCCCTACAGACAAACACAAGCACAGCAGTTACTCATTTTGTCTCAATGTCCATTTGTTGTTTTATAAAAACAAAAAAGAGAGGCAAAATCGGCAAATCCAAGAATAATGTATTTATTATAGTTAGTGCTTTCATCTGCCACTAATGAGAAAACTTCTTCAGACAAATAAAAAAGGAAATAACATTTCTTAAATAGCAGATAACACATGACATCACTTCCTATCCCAATTTAATACAAATACATGTTTAAAATTGTTATGTACTAAAATAAACATATGTATATATTTACAAATGTGGTCCTAAAATCATTGTACATTTGTTAAAATCATCTTTCTAAAGATTTAAGTTTTAACAGACATTTTACATTACAGTTCTCATTTAGCAGATACAAATGAAGCAGTCCAAGTATACACAGCAGGTCCACACCAAGATAAAATTCTTCCTTTTATTCACCTGTAGATTAAGCGCTTTCATCAGCTTATAACTAGAGACTTCATCAGAATCTACTCAAGCATATAAATGGTAACTTAAATAGTTTGAAAACACACCACCTGACCAATTAATCAATTATTATTTAAAAAGACATACACTGAAAAATTAAACACAGTGCAATCCTTCAATAACCCCTTCTTTCCATTAAAAATATTCACAATTAAATCTAAACCAAATAAGACCTAAGCTTTAAAATACAGCTTATACTGCAATAATCATTTAACCCTGGGCAAATGTGTGCTTGTAACTTAATTTGCCACAGTAATTATTTTAACTCTAAAATATCTTTCCAAGGCTCGCCCCGAGGGTTTGGGCATCCCTGCTCTTAAAAAATAAAAAAGTATGATCAGAAAACTGTTCTATATGTTTTTCCAGAGCATTAGTTTTTTTTTGTGTTGTCTAATGTCCAAGGAATGTTCATACATGTGTCTTTGTGTTTTCCCCGCATAAAATTTGGGGCACACATTACACTGAGCCAGATAAACAATGCCTTTAGTATTGCAATTACAATGAAAATTGGGTCTAATCATCTGGTGGTTAACCACTAAACTATTCCCTTGCAAAATGTGTGGGCATTGTGGACAAGAGCCACAGTTATAAGTGCCATGTTTCCTAAAGCTCAGTGGTAGGGAAATGTTGTTGCCAGTCTCAAGAAAATTCTTGATAGACTTACCCCTGGATTCACAAATCCTCCATGTAAGACTTAATAAGTCTTACTCGGAGGCTGCATTTGAACGTTATGATGTCAGAGTGCCACGAATATGCATGAGGGCATGCTGACTCAACCGTAAGTCTTACACGGACCGTGTAAGAAAGCAGGGGGCGTGTACGACTGCCGAGCAGTCTAAATGTCCACACCCCTGCAAGTGTTCAAAATAAAAGCAAATAAACAAGAGCGAGTCTGCTCAAATGTCCCTGCACCCAACACCTCACTGTTTGATATTGAAAACCCCATCACAGTTCTAAAACGTATAACATTAATTTTTTTTAAATTCCCAAAATAGCTGCTCGTATTTGCATGTGTGTGCGCGGGTGTGCCCATTGCTTAGCTACAGTTAGCAATTCTGACATGGAAGAGCATAAGAAAGAATGTTTAGACAAATCACACCAAATAGCAATAGCGTAATGGGAGCGTTTGCACAAAAAAAAGGCATTCACGGTTCGAGTCCCACCACTCCCTTTCGTATTTATTTTTTAAATCAGTATATGGAATAATACCTAACAAATATGTTTAAACATAACTAAAAAGCAGTGAAATGGCCAATGTATCAGTGAACAAAATAAATATTTTACAGGATCCCAATATAAAATTGCCTGCAGTTAAGCAGTGCTTCACCCAGCGCAATAGAGTTGCCCATAGTTCAATAGCGCTTCACCCAGCACAATAGAGTTGCCCATAGTTTAATAGTGCTTTACCCAGCACAATGTGTTTGCACTGACGGGCACGCCGCACCAACCAGGGCATCAAGGAGCAACGTAGATCAAAGTTGCTTAAATGCAGCCACACCCCCTAGCCTGTCTGGACAGTATGAAAATAAAATGAACGACAAGATTCAAACCCAAGACTCTGTGCATCACAAGCAAAGGACAGAACCACTAAGCCATGACAACATAGAGGATACAGCCACTGTTAACATTCATATACTTACTAATGTTAGTTTAACCATTACTAAGCAGGTCTGCAGTCAGCTGAGAATTTTACAAAATGGCCAATCACAAAAAAGTGCGGGAAATGCGGCATATTTAAGCCCCACAGGTGGTAATACATGCCATAACTGATTGTAGCTCACATCTGCAGTTAGAATGTCTGGTGTCGGAGAGGGAAAATGCTTCTGAGCGCAACATTGGGGCATCAAGGAGTCGAAATACATGGTTTGGCTCCTTGTCCACCGTCATGAGTCAAGACTCCTGCAGGCCCAGTTCCAAGGGATGGAGTACAAGGCAGAGGCTTGGAACCAGTTAGCTCGTGACCTCACCAGTGCCACAGGCGTTCCTCAGACTGGTGAGCAGGTCCGTCACCACCATGCAGACCTGAAGAGACAAAAGCAGGACCACCTGAACCAATGTATACAGGAGGCCCGTGGGATGCGGGATGCCCCACAACTGAGTATGTAGCCATGGAATGCAGTATGTAAGAATTGACAATGGAGTATGTATAACGGATAGGTGTGTCTCAATATCCCTTCATTTACTTCACAGCTGCAGGTGACCGTGCTGCGAATCAGCAAGCCTATGCTGACAGGCTGCTAAGGCTGCGTCACCAGGCAGGTTAGTGATTATTCTGCATGTATTGTTATATAAAATATGGGAGAGAGCATGAAAGAAATTGTTGTAGTTCAATAATACAGCCATAAAATTGCCTGAATAAGTCCTCTGCATGTACTGTCAGATGAAAATGTCAGAGAGGCAGAAAAAGAGTGTAGTAACCCATTAAGAAAGGTAACATATGTCTGGAATAATATATCTGCAGGCACTGCCATATAAAATAAGTGAGTGAGCCTGAAAAAAGAGTGTTCTAATCTATTAATAAAGGTATAATTTGTCTTGAACATGTCCGCCATATACACCGTTAAAACAAATAAAGGAGTGAGCCTGTGGAAAAGTGTGTAATGTCATTAATAAAGATTTAAAACCCAGAGTGTGTCTGTGTCACAGAGTTTGAAATGTTGTTGTACCCTTGCATTATACAAACAGTACTGTTTGAAAAGGTGCTGGCAACCCAGAGTTGTGCAGTCCCATATAAAGTGGGTGATGGAAGTGATAGTAGCTGTGAAACATATATACAGTCCACAACAGTCAGTTACTGGCTGGCATGAATAAGTAAATCTGGCACATGTGTAGCATGCTAATTTTCCCCAGAAATGTGAGTGTGTGTCAAGAAATGCAGGGTTCTGTACAAATTGAAGTGAAAATGTCATGTGAAAACATCCCAGATATGTAGATAAAGAAATATAAATGCAATCAAGAAATATGGAGCAGTAACATCTGCATCCTGGACAGTTAGTATGTTAGATATAGGTCAGGCATATATTGAACTAGCCAAACCCATTACACAACATAATGTATGGTGGCAAGTGTAATAATACATTTAGGGGATATATACTTGCAGTCACTAGGAATGTAGAGTAGACGAAAAGGTAATTATAAGATGTTAACCGAGGTTTTTTCTACACCCTACTGTATGTGCATAAACAATGGAATTCCACACCTCAATGGGTATGTGTAATCTTAAATATTTATTGGGACATATGTCCTATTGTTCTATAAATATTTGCATTCACATTGATGCATGTGCCCTGTTTAAACACCACAATCATGGTGGCCTGTTGCTACCAAACATCCCTGCATGCTGTTGGAATATACACTGTGGTTCAATATATGCATGTGTTATGCTTGCTTTTCAAATGTTGTAACCTTGGTGTGTTGGGTTAATGGGAATATTACTGCATGCTGTTACAACTAATCTGGAATGCTGTTTTGTTTATGTTGTAATTAAAGACACCTAATCACAGAACGTATGGGAAGGCCGGTCCCAGCAGACCCACCTGTCCCTCCTTAGCTGGCGAGTGCACCTGGCACCAGCAGGTCTGGTGCCCAGCCCGGGCTCCCCTCCTCCATTGTTCCTGTGCCACCTTCAGGTGGAAGTGCTGTAGGGGATGGGGCTCAACCCCCTGTGCAAGTGTGGGTGAAGAAGGGTTACCTGTCACCCTTCAAAGGGTCTGGGTTGTGGTGTGTAGGGAGATCCAGCGTTCAGTCGCTGATCCCCTACGCCAGCTCAAGGCGAGAGTGGCCCATCTCATGGGTGAGCCTGCCCATCCTACGCAGCCCCCAGCACAGCCACCCTCGGTGCTGAGAAGGTTCAGTGGTGACTGCCCATGGGTGGGGATCTCAGTTCCACTGTTACCATCTGTGGGCTCATGGGCTTACAATTTCCAAACATCCCACCCCGTTAATTGTGTTCACCCACCCCATGTGCCATACACCGCCCCTGTATACGTCTTGTCTGTCTTGTCTGTTTACCTTCCCAAGCTACCTCCCCGGACATACCTACTTCCTCTTACCTCACTTCCCACTCTCACCTGAAAAAAAAAAAAAAAAAAAAGGGCAATCTGTACCCACAAAAAAATTCCGCCCCATACATAGCTGCCCATTTCACACACATGTCCATTGGACATGTAAGCTGATAATTAGAATCGGCAGTACAACATACTTTGTTGTCCTCACCCCTCTCCCAGGGGTGGAAGGTTTCAAATTTCACTCCAAATTCATTGCATATGCACAGTTGTTGCTGTTAAAGAAATGGGCTGCTATGGACCTTCCCTACACCCATCCTCCACATCCTGAGCTTGTTTACCTACTGTCTGTCCCTCTTTCTGCCCCCTTTTTCACCACTTTCCTATCTCCCCATTTTCTTTTCTTTAAAAGAAATTAGAAAGGGGGTGAGTGGGAGTAAGCACTTTTAAGCAGTAGTAAGCGGGTTTAAGCGAGTGTGCGCATGTGTACGCTTAGCTAAGCGTCGCGCAAACCCACGAAAACCTGCTTAAAACTGCTCAAAAGTGCATTAGTCACTCTAAGGCAGGGCCCTTGTTCTGCTGAGCAGCAAAAGAAAAAAAAACCTTTGCCAGTCTCGAATCCCAGACCATTGACACAGTAGACTGCATGAATTACCACTAAGCCACAGCAGATAAATAAATAACTTGGTTCTGAAATAAATATATCATGCATTACAATGAGGGAATGTAAATGGAAATTAGGAATTGTATAACACAAATCCTTTTCTGTGGGTCTTTACCAGCAGTGGTGGTGGAATTGCATGACATGACTGTGAAAGGAGAACCAGCCATCCAAGCAGGGGAATAATGTTACAGTAGCACCTTACAAACACCACACAGTATCAGACCAGGATAAATACTTGCCACAGGAATACAGTGCGATAACCACATTTGTATGGCAGTTAATTGTGTAAGTGAGAAAAAAGTGCATACTCCCATGTATCCTGTGTTAGCATATAGAGGGGTGCGTACATGTCTACACTGAGATGTGTATACTGGAAGCAGCAACATTCAGGTTTGAGCACAACATGCATATAACTGGCTTCAACCCTAGCATCAGATAAGAGACATATACCAACCTTCAAACTGACTCAACGGTGTCCAGAGCAAACAAGCATGGGCCCCACCTTCGAAATCTGAAAGGGCTATGCCTACCTAACCTAGCATTTTATAGCAGTGGGCTGCAATCACAGTGAGTAATGCAATCACCAAACAGCAGGCTGCATGCAATTACTGAATGGTGGGAAGCAATTGGTGCGGAGGTTGTCACATGCACAAGAGCAGATACCTAGAAAAGAAGGCTGTACCTGCAGTCCACACATGCAATTATATAATTTCAGGTCCTGTGAGATAGAAAGTGAGAGAGAGAGAGACACGAACACAGACACAGACTGAGACAGAGACAGAACAGAGTGAGAAACTGAGACAGAACGTTAAATAGAGGGTGAAAACCCAAAACAAACCACCAATAAAAAAAAAAAAACTACAAAACCGTAACACACGGATAAATACAAAGGTAAGGTATGTAACTCACATGTATGTGTTGGCATGTTGTAGATGTTCCTGAAGAGTACTCTACACATTGCAAATCATCCATGTGTGGCAGCAGTATGTATCTATCTGTATCTGCACATGTGCATGGGGCAAGGGACATACTGCAACTGTTAGTGAAGGGTGGACAGATATCTGTCAGTGAAGTTTGATATGTGCATATATCCATGTAGGTTGTAGTGTGTGGCCTAGAAAACAGCATGCAGTGCTCTGGAGCGGCCTTAGGTCAACTGGTGCCCTAGGCAAAAGGGCTCCACAGCACCCACAACCACACTTCCTGGTGCCCCCATCCTTGTCTTACTACACCACATAAATAGTGGAAAAGCACCCCTGCTAGAGCGGCACCCTAGGCGGCCGCTGAGTTGGCCTATGCCTAAGGCAAGCTATGGTAGTGCTGATATATGTCATGTGGTGGTTAAATGGTGTGGGACAGATTTGTCAGATCTGTTGTGTTACAGCCAATGAAGCCTGCTAATGCTAGAAGGACTGAGGACACCCAGATGCATTCTGCACAACACTGTGCAATTTCATTACATACCTGTAAATCCCACAACTGTTGCATAAATGATATCCCCACCATGAAAGGTGGACTGTACATGTGCCTATATGCACATCCATGTGTACAGCAATGGATGTGTACATGTATGTGTATAGATATGCATATATATAATATATATATATATATATATATATATATATATATATATATATATATATATATATATATATATACATCTACAGTGAGAAAGAGAGAGAGACAGAGAGACACAGGGTCATATGTACCGCATAAGGTGTGTGGTGACCAAGGCATGTTCTGTAGACAAGCGTTGATACTGCAGTGCCATTCCATCTTCCCAAAACAGTGTACCCATTAACTACCACATAGGTAGAGATCTACCTAACAGTGAAGGTGTGATAAGGGAACATGGGACACAGGTGGACAGTAGCCTCCGCTTTGATGAAGACAGTGCCACACTACACCTGTAATATGTCTGTGTGGTATGTGTCATGACAATAGGTGTGTCATCTAGGGAAGTATAGGGTAGAGTTCCCCTCTACTTATCACAATGCCCTGTGTGGTATGTACTTCACATGACAACTACACCAGGTGAACAGGCCACAGATAGACCTCCCAAAGGGTAATACTGGCCGCAAACAGATGCCCTATGCAGACTGACTCACAAAACCACAACTATACTGTATTGCATACTGGCCACACAAAAGTGACCTCTGCCGGACATACAGAGGTATGTCTCACCCATAGCTGGGTGACAACCACCATGGCAACATATCACAATCCCTCTGGGATACATGCTGTAGGGCCCTAAACCTTGTCAGCTCACTAAACAGCACATGCTGGAGGGATAGGTTCCCATCTCAGAGATATGCCATACACCAGAATAGACCACATAGCAATAGCAAACAAGGCTCCTCCTTAGCAGTTGTTATAAATACTGCTGATGATTGTGTGGGAGATTGGTAATGCACCCCAGGAAACACCTCTGTGGTTCTGGTTGGCAGGGGCAAGTGAAATCAAAGTACATGTGTGTCAAAGGCCAGGGTAGCATATGGCTAGGCTGCCGTAGGCCCTAGGGCCAATAGCATATTATCTACCTATGACACTATGCACTCACACATGTACTTAGTGCAATAGCTGCTATGTGAGGTTGAATAAGTGTAACGATGAATGTGTGCAAGGTCTGTAAAGGTGTGACAGCTTAGTGTGACATTGTATCCGACATGGTAGTGCCTATCCTAGCTGTGAGGACAGCAACTGATGTGTAATGCACTGTTAGGCAGACATAGTAGTATGGCATATGATGTGACGTAGTTCTCCGTTGACGAATGTGGTGTCTCATTGTAGGCTAAAGCAATACATGTATGCTTAGTGAGTGGTACTGCTGGAGAATATATCACCAATATGAACTGTAGTACTACCTGAAGCTGTAGGCCTAAACAGCACAGTATGGTGTGTGTTCACATTGCTTGGAAACACTGTCATGTGTGTTTCCTGTAGTCTGCACAGAGGACAGAATGCAGGCATAAGGGTGTGTAAGTAGTGGCACATAGTACCGTATGGTACACAGGTAATGCTCATCTGTGTTGGCATACAGTGGTGCGTTGTATGTTTGTCTAATGTGTGTGTGATTATGCCTGTACAGTGGCTGCAATCATACGTGTGTTACAGGGTAAACGTGTGTATCCAGCAACATATATACGCTGTTACAGCAGTATGCCACTTATAGTAACAACTGTACACATCTGTTAGGCAGGGCTATGGCATCAATGACTAGGGTGGTTGATTGGTACTACTGTACCTGTACTTTACATCCATTGCAATGGATGACATCTCTGTTCGTGCATTGGTGTGATATACACCCCTGTCTTGAGGTTGTGCAATGTGTCACAAACAGTGTGTTGGGTACTGTTGTATAGTGGTGTGATATATAGAGTGTGCCTGTCAGTGTTAGTTAGTTGTGGCCTGAGAACCAATAAGTGGTATTGAACGTGTGTAACCTCTGACAGACAATAGGATGATATATATGTCAGTAAAGTGATATCTGTGGGTAAAGCTGTAAAGTGTGCCACAGGACACTCACACATATTGTTCATATATTTTTCAGCCAGATGGCCCGCCAACGCAACCCAGCGTACACAGTGGATGAGGAAGAGGTGATACTGCAAAGCCTACTGCAGTGGTACACAATGCTGTTCTCCAGAAGCAGCCAGCACCAGCAGGAGCGGACTGCACTGTGGCAGGAACTTGTTCATCAGGTAGATGACATAAGCATGCATAACCGGACATATGAGCAGGTACGCCATTACTGCAGTGATTTAATTAGACAAGTCCGGTGGCGTGCGTCTAATATCCAAAGACAGCAGCTTGCCACAGGTGGTGGCCATTCACCCCCCCCTCACCAGAGTGGACGAGCTACTCCTAAGCATGGTGGCTCCTGGACAACAGCTACATCAACCTCTGACATGTGTTGTAATGGAGGCCGGAGCCACCCAGCACATCCACCTGGAGCAAGCAGGTAACATGCCCTATCTGTAGACTACAGTTAACTGTATTGTTAGATTATGTCTACGTGAGATATGTACTGTGTGTTTAGCAGTTCCACTGCCTAGTGTTGTGCAATATGGATAGTTTGAATAATATCTCTACACCTGTGACTTTTGACTGTTGTTGTACTGCAGTTTAACATACCCACTGTAGCAATGCCACAGTTGTGGCCACTGACGAACTGGTGTGATGGCAGGGCAGCCGATCCATGCTGGTGAGTGTGTTATACCTGCAATATTGGTAATGAAATATGCATGTCATGGGTGAGGTGTAGGTCATGTACACGTAACACACCTACCCATAATGCATGCCATGCATGTTTGCTGTGAGACTTTGCACAGCTCAGTAATGTCAATAGCTGCCTCAATGACATGCAATACACAGAGCATGACACACAGTTGTGGCAACCCTGTACTGCACGTTGGATAGGCATAGTTGCAACACCTGTACACAACATAACACATTTATCACATGCAGTACACAAAGTCATGCTACATATAGCGTAACCACACACCCACTGTAAGGTCACACTTCAGTATCCCACATGTCATCCACACACACATGATGTACCTCAGGGGTAGAGGCCTATCATGGGGCTGTGCAACACTCTTCAACACATAACACAGTCATGTTAGGCAATGCTCCCTAATGGGCACCTCATACACCCATGTACAAAGTGGCTGTGTAATAGTGAACGTAGCCATGGCACTGCAGTTCAGGTACAGCATGCTAGGCAGTGGGCTGTCACACAATAGTAGCCATGAGTGACCACAAGATGCATAATGATGACGATGGCACATGGTACTACAGCCCATCTGGTTACAGTGACCACAGTACCACACATAGCGGTCTTTGTTGTGCACCTGATTGTTCTGTGTGTGCAAACATATGCACCTATACACACTATGCAAAGCATGTTATGTGTGTGCTTACATATGCCAGTATACACATTTTGCACAGCAGTTGCCATCTGTACAAAGAGTCACATATATGTCCTGGAATGCTATTGGGTGTATAGATCACATGACACTCATTGGGTATGAGTGGTATTTAATGTT
Source organism: Protopterus annectens (assembly GCF_019279795.1). Lineage (NCBI taxonomy): Eukaryota > Metazoa > Chordata > Ceratodontiformes > Protopteridae > Protopterus > Protopterus annectens. The sequence goes on along the minus strand of NC_056727.1, from coordinate 84,164,490 downwards.
GCAGTCATGTAGCATGTCATGTCATGGCTGGCACCGACATATCTGCAATATGTCCCACACAAACCATAACCACTGTACAATGTCCATGTCGAGCATTGGGATTCCTTCACATCTACATGCACCACTCATCCCATGCCTGTACATTGCATGCATTTGCTACACCTGTGCCCACTATTATGTGCTATGGACACAGACACTGTCATCAGACATGGCAATCTATGTGTCACACAGATAACACATGCAGCCCTGGTATGTATACCATTGAGTGATGGTGCACATGACATTGCAGAGCAGATAATAATTGCACAGCAATGTTGTGTCCATGGACACATTGTGTTCCAGGGTGTAGCCAATCACTGAACAACTACACACATGCATCAAAGCCATGTATAATGTCATTAGAGAGGGCTGTCTACACTTGCACTGCATTGTGCTGAGCAATACATGGTCTGCATGCTGACATGTGTGTGGTGACTGTTTGCCTTGTGATACTGTCACCCACCATCACCCACTATTGTGTATGTGTTGGATTGCTGGTGTGTGTGTGTGTGTGTATGTGTTGTGGTGAGCAGTGTATTTCTGTGCATGTGTGCATGTGTACATGTGTACATTTGTGCATGTGTACATGTGTGCATGTGTACATGTGTTCATGTGTACATGAGTACATTTGTGCATGTGTTCCTGTGTTCATGTGTGCATGTGTGCATGTGTGCATGTGTTCATCTGTTCATGTGTGCATGTGTGCATGTGTGCATGTGTGCTAACATCATGTACAGATTGTAAAGTGTGTTACCTGTCTTCCTGCCACAGGTGCTGAGTTAGGGGTGGATGAATGCAGCAGGGAACCTGATGTCACCACCACTAATAGTGGAGATGATGAGACATGTATTGTGGCACAGGAAGGTCTGACAGGGTCTGTCGTTGGTCCACCAATCGACAGTACACAGTGGTCAACCCCATCTATGCACACACTCATACTGCCAATACATCCCTCATCACCAATGGCCTTAGCTGAGGGACAGTATACAGTTGGTATTGACCAGGAGAGTGTGGTACCTATGGCACATGCATCCCCTCACAGCAGCCATAGCTGGATTACTGGAATGGTACCACATAGGCAGATGTCCAGGGGTTCTCAGGGGAACACCACTGGTCATATTGCCCCTGACAGATGTGCCCCCGGAGATATTACAACCTCCAGTATGTTCCGGGCCGTAATGCAGGCACAGGCATGTATGGAATGTTACACCCGACAGGGACTAAGGGCGCAGAGGGCCCATTACACTGCTATCAATGACAGCATCCGTGACCTTGCCGTTGCCATCTGGAATTACACTGAGGTCATTGATAGCCATTGGAGGGAGACATTAGATGTCCTCCACAATGTGTTAGCCATGAGCCAGGACCATGTGGGATGGATGAGAAGCTGACACGGACGCATGCCAGCAACAGCATCAGCTGGCAGTCATTGCGGATGGACCACGGATCACAGCCACTCCCATAGTGGCACTACCAGCCCCAGAAATGCTGTGGCTAGCCTGTCCATTGACCATCCTACTAGACCACATGCACGTGGCACTTGCCAGTCCCAGCAGGGACATGGGTCCAGTCATCATACCTCTGCCTCTGATGATAGCACCCAGTTAGGGTTGGTACCCGATACTGCCCGTAGCACCCCTGCTAGGCACCGGTACTGTGTCCGTGGCTGGAGACAGTGATCTGTATGGCCTAGCAGGTACAGTCTGTGGCTGTCCCACAACTGCCCGTATATGGCAGCCACATGGTGGAGTTGTGTGCATGCAGACACACACACATTTACCATACAACTAGAGCTCACACATACACACACACACATTACATCAACATTGGCCCATGTAGTGCTGTTGTCCCTCACACACACACACACACACACACACACACACACACACACACACACACACACACACACACACACATACACACACAATCACACACACACAGACATGCCAATTGAATGGGTCAATTTGGGGCTCTGGCAAACCTACAACACACCCTGTGCATATGATGACACCTGTGCCACCTCCTGTCATCTGTAACATCGATGCAGGAACAGGCTAACATGGTTTTGATGCACAGGATGACATTATAGCAGTGTAGCAATAGTGGCAAGTTACCAACAGGAAAGTGTAATCATATCCTTGTAGGTATATCTGAGCAGGCATTATGAATCACAGCTGTGATACTCATTGTAGCATTGTTTACACCAGTGTTATGTCTAAGTATGTATTGTCCACCCATGTGCCACTTGGCTGAAGTGTACAGTGTTGCCAGCATGTGTTAGTGAGTGGACATTACGTGTGTGATGTGTGCATTACAAATTAGTGGGTGTATATCTGTGAACATGGTATGTGCACGCTGTCTGCATGTACGCAGAGTGGACACATGGGATGTGCGACATACCCTGTTCTACACATTGTTAACATCTCATGGTATCTTTCGATGGCCAGTATGCATTCTACTACAGATATGTACTAACATGGGTGCACATTTGTGTATGACATGGGTTGGCACTATGCTCTGGGTGATGCTGTTGATATCTGTCAATGATCTGCACCACCTCAACAGCATGACTATAACCAATCATTAGATGATGTCCTGACAAATGACTCACAGTTGTAGGGAACTCAGTAACAGTTGGATCCTTCCAGTACTATACTATAACAGTAACCAGTGGTATTCACTGCCACACGTTCCTGGTACCACACCTGTGTGGCATATAGCCCTCTTAGGTACATGCAAACACACTAGGGATATGTCCATCCACATCTGGAAATGCATGCATTGGCCTACACTGCATTCCTTGGATGGGACGCATATCCTACACAATGGTAACATACAGACAGATACATGTTGTCCAATACATGCTGTATAGCAGTAAGCCATCTATGGCATAGTCATCCACATTTATTATACATACTATCCCGACAGTACCACATAGGTGGTAGCCCTGAACATGTATGTTGGGTACCAATGTGTACAGACAGACATGTATTATGTCATCTGTCCCTTGGTATCCACATATCCATAGGTATTGTGGGGTCCCTTGGTGTTTCACATAACACATTAGGGGCCTGCATGCATATCCACAGGGCTGGTGTACACCTATAATGACTGTCCATTATTGCCAGTCGTTGTTGTGTGTGAACATGTCTGACATATACCCCGGCAATTACCCTCTCTCACAGTACTCTATAGTACGTGTCATGGGTGTGTGTGGCAGAGATGTCCTTGGCCACGGATCACTACATTGGCCGGGCATGACGCATACATACATATGTGACCTATGACCTGAGAAGCAGCGGCACAATCTGTTGGAGGTTACAAATGTATTCATGTAGTATGCGGGCTTCACACCTATGTACTGATTGAGGTCACATATACACAAATTTATTTGACACGCAGATACCCAATGTGTGCAATGCAGATACTGTTTGAAATATATGTCATACCGTGGTAAAAGCAAAACCCACACTGCATTGACCACCTGTGGCACAAATACACGCTCAGCGTTTGCAAAGCTCAAACCCCTACCTAACTATGTTATGATACTAGAGAGATACGCATTAACACGGTGCGCTACATGCATTACTGGGTGGCTTTTGTTCTCCTTGAATATTTGTAGGATGCTGACATCATCAGACTTTCCAAAGAGGGATGTACCTCTTTTAATGTGTTTTCCCAGTCTCCAAAAAGGCTATTCCTCTCAAAGAAAATCATACACATACACACACCCCCCACACACACTTGGTGTTTTCAAGACTCAAACCCCTACCTAACTATGTTATGATACTAGAGAGATACGCAATAACATGACAAACTATAAGCCTTATTGGGTGGTTGCTGTTCTCCATGAATATTTGTTGGATGCTGACATCATCAGACTTTCCAAAGAGGGATGTATCACTTTTAATGTGTTTTCCTAGTCTCCGAAAAGGCTACTCCTCTCAAAAGAAATTACACAAATCCCCCCCCCCCACCACACACACACACACACACTTGGCGTTTGCAGTACTCAAACTGCTGCCTAAGTATATTATGATACTAGAGAGATAAACATTAACACAGCGTGCTATACGCATTACTGGGTAGTTTCTGTTCTCCTTCAATATTTGTAGGATGCTGACATCATCAGCCTTTCCAAAGAGGGCTGTACCTCTTTTAATGTGTTTTCCCAGTCTCCAAAAAGGCTACTCCTCTCAAAGGAAATCACACACATCCACGCACACACACACTTGACGTTTGCAGGACTCAATCCCCTATCTAACGATGCTATGATAATAGGGAGATACTTATTAACACAGCACGCTATATGCTTTATTGAGTGGTTTCTGTTCTCCTGGTATATTTGTAGGATGATGACATCATCAGACTGGACATGGTAATGTGTGTACACATTTTTATGCAATCCCAGGAATGATCCATGTAGGTCGGCAGGTATCAACAGCTTGTACAGGACCCCGTGAGTCTCACCTTGTGTGATCTATCTGTGTTCACATTGACATTCCTTCATATGTCAACACATATCTATGCACAGATTGTTGGTTTTGTGGATACGACATGTGTCTGTGATGTTGATGAAGAGCTATTCAAAGTCTATGTGGGACATGTGTAGCTCTGTTCCGTGATGTATGTCCTGGGTGGCTGCCTTGCAGATGGTGTAGCATGCTTGGGAACCATGATCTGCACATGAACATACCACAGTTGGTAGGGTTGTGTGTTTGTCGGTTTTCAATAGCTCTGTTTATGACTTCTGCCATGATGCACTCCATGGCCTTGCAGATCAGACTTTATAGGCTTACTGGACTATACTTCCCATGGTGTGTTGTGCACCCACACATGTGGGGAGTGCCATATGTTGCTGTAACACATTCAACGGTTCCAGGTCCTGTGGAGTGGGTGAGGCTCAACAGACTGTTCAGGTTCAGGGTCTGTTTGTTCTGTAGTGCATGCATGACACATATTGGGAAACAATGTAATACAATTGCTGCCATGCTTTTGGCTTTGGGGGGAGCTGTTCAGCCATTCTACATGTGATATCTCCTGGTATGATGTCAGGGATTATCATCAGTGGGAGGTGGGTATGTATACATGGGCCTGTCTGACAGGATGTCGGCAATGTCAGTAAGGTACAGTTGTCCCTGACTCAGCACATATATGCATGTACATTACTATTTATTGCATAGCTGAAGGACATGTCATGATTCTCAGTCTGCACTCCTACTCAGCTACTCTTTACAAAACACAGACAAACCTGAGCACTAATCCCGGTTATACTCTTTTACACACTTAACACCCTACTGATCCTTTGTGATCAGGCTACAGAGTATATCATCATAATACGCTGACATGTCCAGGGGTCTGTTCATGTGTACTCTCCAGTCCAGCTAGTGAATATTGTGGTTATGACACAATGTCACATCTGCCTCATGTACACAGACAACCCTCTCCTCCTCACATCATTCTCACATATATGTGGGAGATGTAACAATATTGACATACAGGATGCTGAGCTCTCTCGACTCATGACTGGCATGGTCTATCAGGTTGTGAGGGTGACCACACACACACCACATATCAGTCTCAAATACACCAATAGTGACAGCAAACAAACCACATTATCAAACATACACATATTCAGAGGCTCTACATACACTCTGCCTAAGCAGCAGAGACCTCCAAAGCCGACACACATACAACTGCTACTCCACTACAATGACCACATGTCACACAGTTCACAATGTCAGTGTGCCACACAGTCACAGCCCTTTGGGCTAAACAACACACCTAATACACTTGTTATAGGTGACACTTAATGTCAAACACATTGTCGTCCCACTCACCAGGCCAAACATGGAATAGTCACTTTGAGCTGTCTCTCAGGTGCCAGGATCTGCCACATAACACATGCACTCAGGTCACTCCAAAGCAAGTCCAGGACTGGCTCCATCATTGTCCATGCTGGTGCGTACAACCTCAGACACTCCTCCCTGGACCACATGACATGAAACATAGAGGAACTCTGTGATCATGTAGTCCAGCCCAGTATTACCCTGACCTTATCTAGCATCCCACACTCACCAAGTATGATGTCACAGTATACCAACAAACTGATCGTGTTTAACAGTTGGCTAACATATTGGTGTTATTCAAAGGGGATACAGTGTCTGTCACCCTGGGGTGACATGCTCGACATGCCACATAGCTTCCCTATGGACAGCTTGCACCTGTCACCCTTGGACTTTTGAATACTGGCTAGGGCACTTGCTGTCACCATACTGCCATATTTAAGTGGGGCTCAAAGGACAGAACCACCTCCATAAACATTACAGAGTACACAACACTGAGGGTAATGCTGCTCAACACCAGATGTATTACCCTCAAATTGCACTCACTCAGGAATCTCCTCAGTATGGAGGATAGCAATATCTGTGCACTAACAGACACATGGTTCAGGCTCCCACATGCACACCAGCACTACCAGGTTGTATTTCGTACCATGCTTTCTGACCACATAACTCGGAATGGCCAACACAAATGGGGGAGTATCCATAAACATCACAGATACACATACCTCCGGGTTGGTAGCACTGCACAATGCATCACAAACCATACATATGCACCTAACATTGTGCAAATCTGCCTTTTGATTTGTTGCCTGCTACAGACCACACGCCCTAACTCAGCAACCTCACTCAGCTTTCCTGGGAACATTGGACAATATGAAGGTCTCCCCAAACACCAATATATTGGGTGATGTCAAATACCCGCACATTGACTGTGGATAGTACTCAGGCCCCAACACCCTTGCCCAACAGTTGCTACTATTTCTAAACTCATATGCTATGGCACAACAGGTCACCACACCCACAAGAGGGGACAACATATTGGACATGATCATCACCGACATGGGGACTCTATGTTCCACACCTGCGATATACCCTTCATTGGTAAGGGCAGAACATACTTTATCTCACTGGACATCCATATCCCGTCCGCACACCCATCCTGGCTAAACTTGGTGAACTTCCCCAAAGCAAGCATCACACTCCTCCAAACCATGGTGGTATCCTTCAGAGACCCTGAGTCAGTGGTAAGTATGGCTCAGACTGCTGAATCCTTTACATACACAGTGTATGGACACCTACTGGACCGCATGGATCATTACATCCAAAATAACAACTGGACTCACTCCTCCAATGGCAGTGGACCTGTCTGGTAGACCCCAGCCATTAATACGCTTTACAACAAATGGAGGAAGCTACTACATGATAGATCACAATCCCAGACATGGAATGCATCTGTGATCTGTACTAGCAGACTACTACAATCACTCGGGTATTTATGTCAGGCATAAGTGTGTGCACAGGGCAGATTGCTGTGTAGTGAGAGGTTCTTGGGTTAACATATGCAGCTGCCTGCTATGTGTGGCCCAATGCTGTACTCCAACATGGCCTAAGTGTGTGAGCATGCCCAGTTCAGACTGTCAGTGTTCTGTTGCCTGACATTTGTCTCATGTATTCAAGTGTGTGAGCATGCCCAGTGTGACCTTTCAGTATGTTGCTGTCTGAGGTCCACTACATTTGTTGATGTATGTCTACATGTCCAATATTAACATTTGTACTGTGCGTGTTGAAAGTCAGGTTCTATTCTTACTGCAGGACTCACCTTTGTGTCATAACTCGACAGGGATTATGCTGTGCCTGCAGGGTTTCCGTGAAATACTTTGCATAGACTTATCAACATTTCTTCATACAGGCTAACCACTGCTCTCCTGTCATGGTTTAGTGGTTCAGTACTATTACTACTGTGCACAGTAGCCTGGGTTCAAGGCCCATTGCCGCTTATATTTTCATACTGAACAGACCAGACTGCTTAGGGGCCAGTAGAGCAAATATAAGCATGTTGGCTTTTGTTCAGCTATGCCCTACCTAGACCCAGCTTGTCCATCATTGCTCAATATTAACCATCATTGCTGGACATTGGCCAATATTACTCTACATTGACCACATTTGTAGTAGTTGGTGTGTGCGATTTTGTTTACATTGACTTCATGATGGTAAATGCTGTTTAGCACTGCTTAATATTGCTTAACACATGGCAATCATGCCTCAGGTGTTGCTGCAGGGCTGCCTATGTCGGATGCACATACTACACTCCCTATACATGTTTGAAAGAAGGTAGTGTCAACGTAGGCATCCCTTTTACTATATGTGCAGGTCAGAGAGAGGTATCATTTCCAGAGTTCCTACTGAGCCAGTGTATGTACTATGCGTTGTCTCTTTGCCAAGGCCAAAGCATACTGGGCACACTTCCTTCTGCCTACTGGGGCAGGCACAGGTTGTTCCTCCTCCGAGTCATGCTCTGCCTGTGATGGCCTTGGCAATGGGGGGGGTGCGGTTTGGCCCAGGGCTATGCTGGTCCTGCTGCAGCTGTTTTCACAGGATCATATTATGTAGCATAGCACATACCATGACAATTTGGGTACATGTAGTTGGTGAGTACTGCAAGGCTCCACCAGATGTGTCCAGGCACTGGAACCATGACTTGAGCAGCCCAAACACATGCTTGATTACATTTCGTGTTTGTGCGTGTGCCTCATTATTGCGTTCCTGTTCAGGTGTGTGTGCATTTCTGATGGGTGTCATCAGCCACAGCTCCAGTGCATAGCCAGCATTCCCCACTAGGTGACCATGTGGGATGTCCCCATTGGCAAATGTCTGGTACAGCTGCGTCAGATGCCAGATATGGGAATCATGGTAGCTTCCAGGGCAGCCAGCACACACATTCAGTATTATGCCCTGGGCATCACACATGACCTGGCAGTTGATGGAGGGGAAGCCCTTGTGGCTGAAGTAGACCCTACCCCACTCACTGGCTGGTGCTTTGATGCGTATGTGCATGCAGTCTATTGCACCCACTACCTCAGGGTATTCCGCTATTTGCTGGAAGAGACGCATATTGCTGGCCAATACCTCACGGGAATTGGGGAAATATACATGATCACCGACATGTGCTGACATGGCATCCAGGAACTGGTGCAGGACCCTGGATGCTGATGCCTGTGATATCCCCATCATATCACCAGTTGGTCTCTGGAAGGTACCTGTTGCTAATATTCTTAGGCCAACACATACCTTAGTTTCCACTGGGATGGGTTCCCCTCTGTTGGTTCTGTGTGTGAGGCATGGCCTGCACAGCTCAACAATTTGCTGCAAGAGATCTCTGTCCACTCTATAGCACTCCACTATCTCCAGCTCATGTAGCCCCTGGTAGGTAACCCTGGGCCTGTACACTCTTCTCCGTCTCCTCACTGTGGGTTGTCCAGCAGCATTTGCATTATCACCACCCTCAGCATGTTGCATATGTCGCCTTATAACAGCAATGGCAGCCCCTAACATTTTTTGTCTCAGTGAAGCCTTTTCAGTTTTCACTTCTATTAGCTTACTGCAGTGTTGCAGTGTCTCTTGAGAGAAACATAATGGACTGTTGTTTGCAGAGTTTTAAGTGCTGGGCTGGGCTTGGCTAGTGTTCTGCCTGGGTAATTGCCTGATTCTGATTGTTTTCACCTGCTAGCTCTGCTAGTACTCCCTGGTAACTTCCACTATTTGGTGTGCTTCCTATTTCCTTACTGTTTCCTCGGGGGGTATGCCGTGACACAAGCGCAAACATGAGCAGAGCAGCTAACACGTGCGCACACATGCTTACACGGATTAAAGCTGTCTTATTCTTCTAAAAACGCGCGCACACCAGTGCAAATGCGCTTACAACTGTTTACACAGCCTTACATATGCTTACTCAAGCCTACATGCGCACACACACGCTTACACGCACACACACTGTCTTACTTGGGTTTACTGGCATGCACACGCACGTATGCATGCTCAGCAAGAAACTTTGGTGTTATCCACGGCATACACCTTCGATTTCTTGACTTTACCTGGCCTACCTGTTGACACACCTCTTTCACTATTATGTAAATGTAAGCTGACACATGACACTCTACTCCAATGAGCTTCACTCCTTTCATACATACCCCTCTCGTGATGTCACCTATCTTCTACTCTGTTACTCACCTTATCCTACTCCTACACTCCACTGACTTTGCTCATTTGCTATGTAAACTTGAGATTCACTATCCTATCTCTCATTTGCATAGGATTGCCTACTAATGCTTAGTTACATCTCTTAGACTGAGCTTCCCCCCATAGCAACCTCTACTCGGTGGCCATTTTTTCTTCAGCCTGCCTTTCCCTTGCATTGTAAATTCATTTTAGCTATAAAATCCACATTTGTGGATCTTAATTATTAATTTTCTCCTTTTTAGGGCGCAGCGCATTTGAGCGGCGCTGCACTACGGTTAAACCCCGGAGTTCGGGATAAAAAAAAAAAAGGTTATTTTATTTTTAATTTGCAACACTTCCCGTTGCCAATGGCCATATTTTTGGCCATTGGCATGCTTCCTCCTGTGAATGTATGCTTTCTTTCCAGCTGACATGGCTCCATTTTGTTATTTGCAGAACCGTACTCAGTTATCAACTGAGTACATTTCTGCAAATAACACTACTCCGACTCGGACAGGTTCGGGTTTCCTGGATCTCAAATTTACCTCATTTGCATAGCTTTCGCCTGCAATTGAGGTAATTTGCATATCCCAGCCCTGTCCATGTAGGACTAGTTTGGAGAGCTCAGTTGCACACCCCTACCGGCTGTCCCTGGATCGCTTGGCGGACATGTTGGCTGCATGGAGTCTTACTCTGCTCTAAGACTCCATGCAAGCCTTCATGAATCCGGCCCTTACCCTTTCTAAATGCAAACTTGGGGTCTGTCCCAATATGTTCCAGAATCCCATCAAAACATTTAGAAATGTTCCAATTCTTTTTCAAAATGTTTGAAATGTCCAAATAGTCATTGGAAAAGGTGGTAACAAAAGCCTTATGAAAATTAGACTTCTGTTCAATCCCTTCATTGCTCCCCAAGCCAAAACTTTCACTATTTTCTCTTAAAATGGGTCTATAAAACATATTCTCTCTCTTAGTGTGTACCTCAGAAAAGATCTGTTGTACCATTAGGCTGGGGTAACCACGTGCCATAAGCATGTTAACTAATTTTTCACTTTCTTGTTGAAAAACGTAGTCCACAGAAACCATGCTGGCCAGTCTAATAAATTGCCCCTTTACCAAACCCAGGTGGCAACTGGTAAAGTGAAGCAAACTGTTAGAGTAGGTTGGTTTCCTGAAAATGTTGCTGGTGTATCTTTTATTAACATAGTCCTTTTTTAACTCAACATCTAAATAGTGGATGGTGTCAGAGTGGCAGTTGTAAGTGAATTTAAAGAAAGCTATTGTTTGATTACAGTACTCTATAAAGTTACTAATCTCATGAACAGGCTCATTCCATGCAATGAAAATGTCATCCAAAAAGCGACAATGCATTTTCCAATATTGCTTGTAACCTGAAACATTAAGACACCTTCTTTCCCACTCCAACATAACAATGTTCGAAAAAATGGGGGTGCAAGAGGCTCCCATTGCCACCCCACATTTCTGCTGATAGTATTGGCCTTCAAAATACACACAATTACAGTTCAAAACAGTTTCCATAAGTGTAGTTAGTACATAAATGTCATTGTTTGAAAACATCCCAGTAACAACAATATAATCATGGAACCATAACATCCCAATATCATGGGGAATGACATTGAAAAGATTTACCACATCAATAGTTATGAATCTTACATCTTCCAAAAATGTCAGTTTTCCAACCTTTCTTAAGAAATCCCGATTGGGGATAATCAAGATTTGGTTATCCTGCCAGCCAATAAGGGTGGGGCAGTCGTCGTTATGGACTGGCCAATGTATTTGGGTGAGGCTGAAAGACAATTGTCTGACAGCCATTTTTATATGAACATGCCTATTGATCCAACAACAAAATTTAAAAAAGAAATTAACAAATTCCTGAAATTGGCTCTTGAGGAGGGCATTATTAACAATAGAGTTTACATCATCTGTCAGTATCTGTCCCCAATCCTAATATTTATATTTATATTTATTACCTAAATTTCACAAGGATTTGTTTAAACCACCAGGCAGACCCATTGTGTCTGGTAGGGGCTTACTGACTGAACCATTAGCTGCCTTTCTCACCAAATATTTCAAACCTTTATTACAACTGGTTAGAGCCAGCATTCAGGACACTACACAGTTTTTACAGATTATCCTGGATACACAGCTGGAACCAAATTGGCTAATGTGCACATTGTATGTTACTGCCTTGTACACCAACATTCCCCATTGGGCTTGTTTGGAAACCATTCAATATTGGCTAGATAAAGTTAATTTGTATTCACCAGGTTTCAACACCTTATTGGTATATTTGACCGAACAGGTTTTAACCAAAAATTTGTTATATTTCCATGGGAATTGTTATTGGCAGGTTAAGGGCACTGCTATGGGAGCTTCTTTTGCTCCCATTTATGCTGATCTGTTCATGGGATTTCTTGAGGAGCAACTGATTTATGACAATAACCATAATTTGTGCCTAGATGAAATTGATATTTGGAGGGGATATCTGGATGATTGTTGGATGGTATGGAGAGGTGATAGTTTATATCTACCGGAATTCATACAATATCTTAATGAAAATAGGTAGGGGTTACAGTTTACGGTAAACTATCAGATGGATAAAATCACCTTTTTAGATATAGCCATCACCAGGGAAGCTGATTATACTTTGAGTACTGAGGCTTTCCATTAACACCCACAGTATGATACGTTGCTTCATGCCTCCAGTTACCATCCGAAGCATATCATCTGCAATATACCAAAATCTCAATTTCTCAGGATTAGGGATATCTGCTCTTCTGATGATTCATATCTTCATTTTCAACAAGACATGATGGGGAGATTTATAAATAGAGGATATGATTCAGACAATGTGATGTTAGCTAGTGAGTTTGCACCTCAACAATCTAGATCTACTTTGTTGAAATACAAACAACAAAATGTGGACCAACATGAACCTGTTCGATTTGTTACAACTTTTGGGTGCAACACCAATATCCTTAGAAACATCATTGACCATCATTGGGACATTATAGGTCACATGATAAGCTGGCAGAGATTTTATCTCCCAAATATTTATTCTCTTTTTGATGGGGTCCAACTCTGGGGACTTATTTTAACCATTATAAACATAGGACTGTATCTAATATACAACAGGTTACATTGTTTGGGGATGAACTGGTGGGATGCATTCCTTGTGGTCATTGCTCGTTATGTAGTTATGTTCTCAAGAATGAACAATTTACCAGCAAAAGCACCTCAAAAGTTTATGATATTCTCTGTTTTGGCAACTGTAGTACTGACTGGGTCATATATTTAGCCACTTGCTCTTGTTCCACTTTTTATTTTGGTCAAACTTCTAGGCTACTGAGAATACATATATTCGAACATCTCCATGACATTAGGAACAAAAGATTGTCTAATTCTCTATATAAATATACCATGGCACATACTACTGCACAGTTTAAATTTCTCATCATTAACCATGTTACTGGCAATAGGCTGTCTAAGTTAAGTTGGCATACCATTTTAAATAGTAAAGAATCAAGTTGGATTATTAGGCTGGGGGGGGCTCTTTAAACCTGGATTAAATGATCATTTTTGATTATCCAATGGCAGGCTTGTATTTGTAGCTGTTTTGTATATAAATTACATTCATTGTTTTTGTATGATTTTTGCACTGATGTGAAACTGGTATGCTTTTGTAGTGTTTTCATACACTAACACGCTGGAGCTGCCATTAAAGTTTGTTTTTTTCACTCTTATGCTGCTGGCCATTTTTGTGGTTGTGCTTACAGTTTTTTGGCCTGTACGTGTGGTCTATTCTGTTGGTTTCCTACATTTTAACTATAAGACATGAATGGGGGATATTGTCAAAGGCCTTGGATAACTGAGTATAGGTGGTATGCCCTGTTATCTGTCATCCAGGCCTTCAAGGTCAGTATCAAAGAAATCCAAGATATTCAGTAGGCAAGATCTATCCTTGACAAACACAACATGTGTTGAATCAGGTATGTTGAGAAGGTCAACTATGTCCCTTTGGATAAGGTCCATTTTGATCCTTTTCCTAGCCTTACAGATAAGGCTTGTTAGGCTTATGGGTCAATAGTTGTTGTTCTGCATGTTACTAGATTGACATGTATTGCATATGACACAACATTTGATATTACTTTCTGTACTGTAGGTGATATATGTATGGAAAAATTATTGAGACACCAGGGTTGCAGTGCTTGTGGGGGGCAACACATAGCTACATTGTAAATATGTAACATACTGTGAGATAAGGCCTTCATTTTTTAATTTTTTTCCACATGTAATGTCATGTCATGTCATACAAAAGAAATGTACAATAAATAGCAGTAATACTTAATATGTAGTTTTTCATTGTACAACAATTAGCAAAGTGTATACACATGCAAGATACACCTATTTGCTCTCTGTTTACCAGTGCGCAAAACGTGAGTTGTGTTGCTAAAGTCTGACAGTTACCATTGGATCTGTGAAACACACCTGCTATTTAACTGACACTGTGGCAGCATATGTCAATGCATTGCTACTTCCCTTTTTGGGGCCAGATGGTACTGGGTTTGAATCTTTTTCTGTCTCTCACTTTTTTTCCTTTTCCTGTGTTTGCGTGTTGTGCTGTTCAGCTCAAACACAGAAAACACAGAAAAATTAATGTCAGGTTTGGCTGTGTTTATCTAGTGTGCATGAAGTGCAGCAGTGCATAAACTGAATCCCAGGAACAGAAGGACCCCAGACAGCCAAATATAGAAACCGGATGCATTCAATTAATGCTACTGTCCTTTGTGAAAACCAACTGAGTGACACTACATGAGTGTTAACAGCAAGACTTTAAGAATGAATAGTAAAATAGGCAATATCATATAACAAATCCTGTGACAGCAGGTTTAAATGTAGCACTGGAGTACAGATGGTCCTGGATTCTAGAACAGGGTGTGCAACCTTTGTTTTACTGTTGTGACTTTGCACTTTATAGCAATGAACTGCAATAAAGACAAGTGTTTTCTTAATCTTGTTCTGGCAACAAGTGTAAATGTAGGACTGCCATGCACATTGTCCTGGGGTCAAATACAGCATATTCCATACACTTTTACTGTTGCTCCCCTTCCCATTATAGTCACTCTCATTTATAATGCTTGATATAGTGAAGCTGATATTAACTATATGTCTGATGGCTGAGACACTGATATGCAGTGTGCAACAATTTCAAACAGTGTGCACACTCTCAGTAAATGCAATAACTGGAACTGGTGGGAAACCATCAGTCTCCATTGCTCTTGATCCATGGAAGACATGGCAGGTGTTCATGTAGAAGGTGTGAGATTTAGGGTTCAAAGATGGGGTGTACAGGAATGCACTTTTTTTATTGAACTTCTACTGAAATACCGCAGTGCCAGGTTGCTGCAGTGGGACTATTCTAGGTCCCAGTATAAGTCAGAGGCACGGGACAGTTAGGCCAGAGCTGTAACCAGTGCCATCAGTATCCTCCACACTGGTGACCAATGTAGGCACCACTTTAGTGATCTATGTCATATGAAGAGCGGTACCCTTGATGCTTGGATTGAGGAATTTAGGACAGAGGACATCCCAGAAATGTGTAAGTATCAACTACAGAGATTACTTGTAAGCATTAAGACCTGATTATAGCAAGACTGATCTTCATAATGGTATTCTGTTTTTTTTCCACTGCTGCCATGGAGAGGGAGTGCACTGTTAGGGCCCATGCCACTAGACTGGTGAGGATGAGGGAGGCATATGGTAGGTATGCAGCAGAAAAGTAGTGTTATTGTAGCACTAAAAATAAAGATAGCTTTTTTGGTATTTTATACAGTTGTATCAAACTGTGCATGAATATCTCAACTGTAAAAGCAAGTATGCATGCATTAGTCTGTAGCACAAACAAATATAGCTTGTTTGGTATTTTATAGAGTTGTATCAAATGGAACATGTGTATTTCAACTGTAAACTGTAAAAGCAAGCATGCATGCATTATTCTGTAGCACAAACCAAGAGTACAATAATAGACTTTAATCAGAGTTGGTGGGTTCAAATACCACACTTCCCAACTATACAATAACTTGTATTTTTTCAGTTATGTGTAACTTAAAGGCTTAAAGTAAAATCTCTATACTAGTGGCACAAATGCCTTGCTATAAATTGTAATCTGAATAATTGGGACACGCATATGTGCAATACATGCACATAGGTTCATAGGTTCATATGTGTGTACTAGGCTAATGGCCCTGGAGCCTATATAAGCCTAGCCAAGAAGATTCCCTGGCATCATGTCGTCCAAAGTTAGTTCCCAGTGCCATTGTCAAGCAAGGCCACTGAAATGATCTCTGGGGTGAACTTCCTATTGCCCATCCACTCATCAAGATTTCTCTTAAAGTGGGCCAGTGAAGTGCTCTGCTTGACGTGAATGGGAAGTTTGTTCCAGAGTATGGGAAGTCTCTGGGTTAGGAACCTGTCTCTCCAGCATGTTCTGTGTATTGTGGTAATGAGGTTTATGTCCCTGGAGTGTGTGGCATGGAAGGACTGGAATTCTGTTTGGTGTATCATATCTAGCAGCTCTGGGTTAGACATGGCTTTGAAGGTCAAGCAGAGATCACCTTTAAGTAGGCAATAAGAGACCGAGTATAGTTGGAGTTTTTTGAGTCTGTATGTATAGGGCATGTGTCTAAGGCCTAAGATCCACTTAGTGAGGTATTTTTGTGACCTTTCCAGTTGTTGTAGGTGTCTAGTGAGGTACATACCAAATGGGGTGTTGCATTCTATAATAGGTCTAATGAGGGATGAGTAGAGAGAGAGATTAGGACCTTTTTCTTCTTGGATGAGAAACCTTTTGTAATGAGATGTGCCACATAGAAGGACTTTCTGACTACAGTGGCAATGTGGTTATCAAAGGAAAGGTTGCTATCAACCTGTGTCCCCAGGTCTCTTATTACACCTTCGGTGTTTAGTGGACTACCGCCTATGTGGTAGTTCATGGGCACTGAATTTTACCCATAGGGAATGACAATGCACTTTTTGGCATTGAGCTTAAGGCCATGGTTCTGGCACCAGTCATTGGTGTCAGTGCGGCCTTTTTGTAGAATGCCTACATCAGTTGGAGAATCAGTAATGGCTCCCAGTTTGCAATCATCTGCAAACTTGGTCAGCCAGAGTCCCTTTGTGCTGGCTTGAACTTCAGAGAAGTAGATGCCAAACAGGAGAGGACCTAGTACCAATCCCTGTGGGGCACCACTTGTAACTGGTCGGTAGTCAGATTTGGAGTCCGCTACTTTCACAGTGTGGGTTCTATTGGTGAGCCAGTTGGCAACCCATCTTATGACATGAACTACCTTGCCCTCATCCACAGCTCTGGTGACAGACTCAAAGAAGTCTATCAGATTGACCAGGCATGATCTACCTTTCACAAACCCAAACTGTGTGGGGTCCAGAGTTTGGAGATTCCCTATATCCTTATTTATAAGGACCATGATGATGTGCTCCATAGCCTTACATATGAGACTCATCAGACTAATGGGGTGGTAGTTCCCAGGGTCTGTAGTCGTTCCCCCTTTGTGGAGAGGGATGACTGTAGCAATGCACCATTCGGTAGGAACAAAGCCTGAAATGAGGCTGTGATTAAACAGGGTACGCAGGTGTGGTGCCAGTTCACTTTGTAATTCATGTAGAACATAGCCAGGGATATTATCAGGTCCCATGGAAGCTGTATTCTTAGCTTTGGCAGTACATTTTTTACCTGTGTAGCTGTGATAATAGGGACTTGGCATTCCTCAGGTATTGTGATAGGCCCTATATGCACAGGTGAAGGAGTATTTGCTGCAATCTGTGGTATAGTGTGCATCTGTTAGGAGATGCTAGTCTTAAAAGTGATAAGTTATCTGTTAGGGGGTGTTTGTGTTAAGAGTAAATTTTAAAATAATAGAGTCAAATAATTGTATTAATGCAGTGTATGATACATATGAAGGTACTAATCATTTCTCTTTTTTTTTCTCTCACCCCAACTCTTTTTTTTTTTTTTTTAATGTCATCAGCATATGTCCATGCCATCCATATGTAACCCATCATGAAGTGCTCCACAGCACTTCAGGGTAGGCCTGCCCCACAGGATCTACTTTCGCCCACTCCACCACCCCAGCACTGTTGTCCAGCATGTCTGGGAGCTGATCTGGCAGCACCACCCCCGCTGCCTCTGCAATACCTGCCCCCTCAGGTAGTTCTGCCTCTTAGGATAGGCCAGTGGTTCCTTCCAGCAGCAGTAGTAGGGGTAGTGAGTTAATCACCCACTCTGAACTGCTAGGGATAGTGAGTAAGGTTGTACACTGCACAGTTGCTGCATGCCTATGCCAGATTGAAGGACTACTCTCCCTCATTTTACGTAGGACTAGTAGGAAGAGAAGGAGACATCAAGCACTCCAGCCAATGGTGGAGTGAGGTGATGGTGATTACAATCCTGTGAATGAGGACTTGATTCTCTTGGTCAGTCCTGGATTTTTCCACCCTAACCCCGTCTATGGTGTCCACCAACCTCTTGTGTCCATCACCATCCCTGTGTCTTTTCTTGTCTGTCTATCTCTCTGCAATTGCTTCCTCACTTACCCAACTTACCAGACCCAGACATACCTATGTCCCTTCCCAACATTCCTGTCTCTCTCAAAAAAAAAAAAAGAAAAATCAGCCCATGCATTAACACCTGCTGGCAAAGGGTCAGTTAAGTAGCAAGTGTATTCCACAGACTCAATACTAACTGTCGGACATTAGCAATGCGGCGTGCATTTCTGCAGTGCTTAGCAATGCATAAACAAGTGCATTTCACATGGGTATACAATTTGATAACTGTCACACAAACCTGCTGCTCCTCATACTATGTATGTAAATTATACTGTGTTTTTGCTGTTTACTGTCCACTTCCTTTGTATGACATGAAAGTACATGTAGAAACATTACAAACTGAGGGCCCTACCTAACTGTATGTCATATATTTAAAATACATCCATGTGTTGGCACCCCACAAAGCACTACAACCCTGGGGTCTCAGTACTTTTTCCACATATATATTAACCACACTACAAAATGTAATATTAAATGTGTGCTACGTAATGCAAATGTACATCAATCTGGTAACATACAGAACTACAACTACTGACTCATATATCTAAACATCCTGACCTGCACGGCTACTGCAGGAATCAGCATGGACCATATCCACAGAGACAGAGGTGACCTTCAACATACTTCATCCTAATCAAGGGTACGTCTTGTTTATTGACCTATGTGGACATCTGGGGTACATGACCCCAAAGACCAGGATGAGGGATAACAAGACAAACTGCCTATGTTGAGTTATACAAGGCTTTTGATACTATCCCCATTCATGTCTTATAGTGAAGATCTCCAATCTGGCAATTAGGCCATACAGTACTAGATGGAGAGACAGCTGGCTCAACAACAAAACACATACTCTCAAAGTTGGGGACTGCACCTCTGCCACTAGCCCACGCACCAGTGGAATACCTCACAGATCTGTGCTAGACCCTCAACTGTTGGGAACTACTTCCCTGAAGCACAGGCAACAGTAGATGTCCTGGTGTTTTATCAAGTTTGCAGATGATTGTTAACTGGATGTACTCACATAGAGTCCCCAAATGATGGTAACATCCTGGACTAAACTTTAAGCATACAATGACTCACTGTCACCTTTGTCAATGAAGTGGCCCTGCTAATTATTATATACATAGCACCCCTCTAAGCTCAAACACAATGTTGTAAGACTTGGGAACACATGTTGATAGCCATTTACACTTTCATCACTATGTGCTCATAGTGGTGACACACAGTCTCCACTGTGCATGTCATACTTATGGATATCACATCCAAGATCAGGGTAGTTATACCTCTGCTGTATTCTACCCTTATCACATCAATAATGGAGTATGATGCTTATACCTCTGTGTGCCTCACCAGACATCTGCAGCAATAGGATAGAGCACAGGGTTGTGCCTGGGAGAGTCCCAGGCCTCCAAACATGGCATACATGGGAAAACTGACATACCTGTCACTGCACTTGGTATCATATAGGCTGCTTAGAGTTGACCTATGACTGACCTGCAAAGCAGTCTCAGACCCTGGTCTTCTGTAAATGATGGGCATCTGCAATTCAAATGGATCAGCTATAATTTGCCCCAAGGTTCTCAACCTAACTTGTGACATAAAATGAACATACTGGGGAGACAGATATATCCCACAACTTTTCACACTCCTCTGTAATAGGCTGCCACTAAATGTGAAGCAATGCTCCTCAAGGACCCTGTTCAACCTTGACTAATGGTTGGGTGATTGTAAATTCAACTCTGGGCTGGAACCTATCTCATTCATGGACATGGTGAGTTGGTGCTGTTCACAAACACTCTCTGTTAAAATGAACATCCAACTATGCTCCATAATGGTACTTGTACTTCTACACAGCTAGGCTTCTAAAGACCCTAGTGCGATTAGGCTAGTACCCTTATATGAACCTATGAAGCTATGTGCCTAAGCAGGCTTCATAACCTATTGTCAACCACATGGCCTGCTGATGTCATCTAGTATAAGTTCACCTGCATGCTTGTATAAAATAGACTTGTGCTGTGGTGCTTGCAAAACATACTGTGCCCTGTAGTCTGTGTACATTAGATAGGTAGGAGTTCTAGTCTCACTGCAGTTGACTGTGTGTGTGTGTGTGTGTGTGTGTGTGTGTGTGTGTGTGTGTGTGTGTGTGTGTGTGTGTGTGTGTGTGTGTGTGTGTGTGTGTGTCTAAACAACAGAGCAGATGTGTGTATCCCACAGTTACTTCTCCTGTTACATAGATTGCCAGTATTTTAATACTTGCTCAAGGCTACAGATCCATTCCATACAGGCTTCCCAACCACTTGTCTTCCACATGGCCTGCTGATGTCATCTACTATAAGTTCACCTGCACTCCTGTATATGTCAGACTTTAGCTGTGGCACTTGTGTTAAGTACTGGGTTCTGTAGTCCATGTACTTAGATAGGTAGGAGTTCTATTATCACTGCAGTCAGCTATGTGTGTCTGAGCTATTGCTTGACATTACAGACAGCACTTTATACTAGCATGTGGGACACTGTTATCTTCTCCTCAGCAAACACTGCTGCTGTTGACAGCTATACAATGTTGTCTGACACAGTCAAAGTCAGACTGGAGCTGTGGTGCTTGCAGAAACTACTGTGTTCTGTAGTCAGTGCACATAGGTAGGGGTTCTATTCTCCCTGCAGTTGACTGTGTGTGTATGTGTCTGTCTTTGTGTGTGATCCATTCTTAACATTACAGAGAGCATTGTACACCAGAATGTGGGACACTGTCATTTTCCCCTTAACATACACTTCTGATATCATCAGCTATATCACATTTTTGGATATGCAGTACTCCCAGAAGGGCAGGGTCAGGCAGAAGTCACTTCATCCTATATAATAAAAATTAAAGTGACATGACTTTTAATCTAGCCACATACATTATGGCATGGTGTGTAGGCCCTGTGTTATCTTGCTGAGAAAGCCCTGTGGTCTCTCCAGCTACTACATGTATCTGGTGAGGTATATGCAAAAAAAGAGCATTATGCTCTATCAATGATGTAATGAGGTTTGACTACAGTGCTGTCATAGAATCCTAAGATATCAATATGATGGTGTGACTTAGGATGTGTACAACATAGGCTTTCAATAGCAGTGTGGACAGTTGATGTTCAAAGTTCAGATTGCTAGCTAAATGTGTACCCAGTGCTTGCATCACTGGGTTTCTACATAACAGGACTGTTGGCAATGCTGTGATTAACATGGAACTCCACTTTTCAGATGGACAACATTGCAAACACATATTTCTGCATTTATTTGTAGATCATGTGCCTTTGTCACCATTCAGTTGTGTATGTTAGCTCCTCCTGTACTCTGGTGGACTCAGTGATTGCACACAATATGTAAGAATCAGCAAACTTGGTAAGGCAAAGGTCATATACTTTAGACTGAACTAACAAGAAATACAATTCAAACAGTGAAGAGCCAAGCAGAAATCTTGGATTGCACCATTGATGACAGCTGTACTGGTACAGGTTGATTCACCAACTTTCACATGATATGGTCTGTCAGTGAGACAATTGTTTACCCATCAAATGACATAAGGTTTAATCCCCAGATATGTTTTTTTTCTCAGTGATACTTGCATGTGTGATTGCATCAGAACCCTAGGCCAGATCACAATAGGCAGTATGCACTGTCTTACCTTCATCCAGGCCTATCACATGGAATCAATGCACTGTGGCAACATCACAGATCACCTATGGTGTGACCCAGCATATACACCTTCTTGATACGGTTGAATACACAGTTCAACACACCCTCCACATGGCCTATGTTCCCATACAAGGGTGCACATCAACATGCATCCACCTGGGTTGGGCATCAGCACCTGATAGAGACATCCTGACTCTCCTTGACTGTGAGGTAGAACAACATGTGATCATGGTCATCCTCTACATGTACACTAGTAATATTTCAGGTGTGTGTGTAACAGACCAGTATGAGTTGTGACTGCTATATCAGGTCTGTTACATCTGACAGATGTCCTCAAAGAGGTCATCAAGGACATGCATGCTGACAGCATTATCATCATGTGGAACTTGAACAGGTCAAGGCATTTGACAAAAATCCCCACTGATGTATTCAATCAACATTGCCATATGTGGTCATAAACAACCATATCACCAAATGGGTATACCAGTGTATGACCTATGTGGCATCTCACTATGTTGAAATGTGTGACATGACATATATCTCAGTGCCAGTGATCAGATTGGTACATCAGGGGTGTCTGCTAGGCAAGTATCTGCCCATTAGTTCAGGGATGGACATCACAAATGACATATGCATGCTGTGCCCAAACAGCTGTCCAAAGGACTACAGCTTATGTGCAGTCATTGACTCCAGCTGTGATATTAGTGTAATACAGACAGTACCAGCAAATAGTAGAGACTGCTGCCACAGCCATGACAACAGCTGCACTGACGAGACACATGGAGGGATTTGTTGAATCAGGAAACAAACACAACACCCACGTATAATGTGGAAATCACACCCTATAATCAGACTTATAGGTATGTGACTTATGTCCTGGGTTAGAGAGTAAGTGGTCCATTCACCAGCATATGGTCACAGTGCTGACTACTCTCTTGAATGTAACACAAATATTGGATGTGTGAAGTACATACACATTAGAGGCCATTATAACTTCATTGTTCCCAGACTTCATCACACCAATAACTATGCACAATGCGAGCCCTCTTCATGTACCTTCCTACAAATTTTCCAGTGTGATGTGTAACTGAAGTGTGCTACCTTTGTCACAGTATGCTATAAAATAGCTTATTGGCCATATCAAGGTTTTCTTTCTATGGAATATGCATGACTGATGGTGCAGAGTGACAATAGGTTCATAGGTGTTTACTAGGCTAACAACCAGAAGGCATTTTTTAAGTCTAGCCATGCATCCCAAATCTCAGACAAGTCCTGATGCCCTTGATATGTGTAAGTAGGAGCTTGGGAGATTTAACATTTACAAGCAAGGGGCTGGGAGATGAACCATTTACAGGTTGCCTGTGTCCATGTGACATAGGTGCCAAACCAGTGATGAATGTCCTGTTCCCCATCCAATTGTCCAAGTTGCACTTGAATTCCATTATGGAGTAACTCTGCTTCACATGGATGGGGAGCCTATTCCAGAGATTGCATAGTCTCTAGGATGCATACCTGTCTGTCCAGCAGGTCCTGTTTATATCACAGACAAGGTTTACATTTTTAGAATGGGTAATTCTGGTGCAGTTTGTTTTGTGGATATGCAGGAAGTCCATCAGAGTGGGGTCTGACAATGCCCTGAATGCCAGGGATAGATTTCCCTTCAAAAGCCTGTAGGAGACAGAATACAGAGATAAGGCCTTGAGGCAGTCTGCATAGGACATTTTGCTTAAGCCCTGTATTCTTTTAGTGAGGAACTTCTGTAGACATTGCAGTTGTTGGATCTGCCTGGTACATACCAAAGGGGAAATTGCACTCAATGATAGGTCTGATAAATGCAGAAAACAGTGGAACAATGACTTTCTTGGACCTAGATGCCATACCTTTGTTTATAAGTTGCACACCATAGACTGATTTCCTCACTACTGTAGACAGATGATGGTCAAAGGCTAGATTACCATCTATATGTGTCCATAACTACTGGGTCAACTGTAAGGGGTGTGTTGTCAATATGATAGTTACCAGGAGATAGATGGTTTTCTGATGGATACTATTATGCATTTCTTGTCATTTAGTTCTAGTCCATTGCTCTGACACCAGTTGTTTGTCTGTGTCAGCCCTTCCTGGAGAACATTTGTGTCAGTGCGGGATTCAATGACAGTTCCTAATTTCCAATCATGTGCAAATGTAATCAGCCAGAGACCATTGACATTGGCCTTGACTTCAGAGAAGTGTGTGTCAAAAAGTAGTGGTCCAAGGACAGATTCCTGAGTGACTCTACTTGTGACTGACCTCACTTTAGAGGTAGATTCCCCATTTCTAACTTCATGGGTCCTGTCTGTGAGGCAGTTGGCTATCCATAAAGTGATATATGGGTTTGTACCTAATCTTCTCAGTTTGTCAACAATGCCTGAGTAGGGTATTGTGCCAAATGCCTTGGCCAGGCAAAGGTAGACAGTGTGAACCATTTTGCTCTCATCCATCACTTTGGTGACCTTCTCAAAGAAGTTTGGTTGGTTGGTTAGACATATCCTGCCCTTTACGAAACCAAACTGGGTTGAGTCCAGTGTCTGGAGGAATGAATGTTGTTGTTCTCTATTCATGAGGCATGAAGCCAGTTTGGAAGCTACAATTAAATAACAATTCCAGAGGTCCTGATAAGTCATGTCTCATGCTATTTAGATGGCATCCTGAGATATTGCCAGGGCCTATTGATGCAGTGTTGTTGGCCTTAGAGAGTTGTTACACCTGATGCATCTGTGCTACCTGTTCAGCTTATGCATGCACTGCATTCATGAGTGTTTAACAACATTAATGGCATGTATATATCATTTGTGACAGTGTGGATTGTGCCATAAATATATGCCTTGCACACAAGTTAAGTAGCCTGTATTGACCATACTGTCACATACAGGCATAGCAGTGTCCCTCCTAACACCTCCTGCAGATGTTACAGTACCAGGACAGTGTGCAGGGTTACCCTTATAGAGTGTGATATATTATAATAGTTGTCAAGTGTGTGTGTGTGTGTGTGTGTTTGTGTGTGTGTGTGTGTGTGTGTGTGTGTGTGTGTGTGTGTGTGTGTGTGTGTGTGTGTGTGTGTGTGTGTGTGTGTGTGTGTGTGTGTGTGTGTGTGTAGGGTTATCTGTTATCAATCAACATCACATATGTTATGTCAGAGGCATGGGATTAGTGGTGCTATTATTCTGATGTTATCCATGATTATAGTTGTTTCTTGCAATGTTTGCCATGATCCTTTACCTGTGGCCACCTTGATGGAGACCTCTTCTGGGAGTATACTCATATTCAGATATATAATTTTGCACAGCTTCCTAATATTCACTATGCCTCAGTTGTATGTCAGATCCCTGATAGATGTCCTCTGCATTATTCATGTAATGATGCTTATCTCACACACACATCTTTCCCATTGTTATGTCATGTTATGTGACAGTCACACACAGACACATTTTCACTGTACTGTCCATACTGTATCATATAGATATGTACTTGGTGTTGCTGCTACAATCATCTTTCTTTGACATGCCCTCCTTTGCTGTACTTGCATGAGTTTCACCTGTACTCTTTCCCTGTGTTCATTCCTACACTTCATCTGTGTGTCCCTAGTCAATTCACACACTTTCTCTGGGTGATCATTTCACATGGCAGTCCCACATCCTGTTACAGATCAATACAGCTTCAGTACAGAATGCTAGAAATGGGATATCACAATACTATGCACTGTAGGTACACTGTCCTGTACTGTGTTTGTACCATATACTTAATTCATACCTCTCAACTATTCATATATTCCCAGGATATCCAGATGTTTTCCTTATCAAATATGTGGCTTCCTGCATATCACTGCGATGATCTCTGGACTGATGTAACTCAATATTATGTCCATCTGAGTGCATACCTCTCAACTGTCTTGTTCTGTTCAAACTGTCCAGTTTTTGTCTCATATTTTGTGATTTTTTGATCATAACATTTTTTTCCTAGCAAATCATTGGCATGTCACTGCAGACTACAGTCAGAAACTGATGATTGACATTTGAGTTTCAAAGTTCCTGCTCTTCAGAAAGTTCATGCTAATGTAGAACCTATATATTCTATCAACTTCCTAAGTATGTCATTGCAGTATTAAAAATCTGTCCCTATATCTGACCCTTCATCCCCCCATTATTATGGCTTTGTCCACATTTGTTGCTCTAAGAGGTTGTGAGTGTTGCATTCTAACACATTTCTATGTGGCATCTAAGCCAGATATGTCCCTACTACTGGTTATTTGTCCTCTCACTAGGTTGGCCTCTATGCAGATGTGTTGCACTAACACAATGACAACTATTTGTAAACCCCCCTGGCAATCATTTTGTCATTGAGCTCAAATCAGTGCACCATAAGTGCTTTTCCTTACATGGAATTGCTATCCGTGCCCACTGGCAAGGCTACGCTATATGTAAAGCCCTGGTGATTATTGTTGCATTCTGCACAAATCTGCACACTGTAGATGCTATCCTTTACACAGAATTGCTATCCATGTTTGCTTATGAGGTTTCGTGGCCAGCAACACTGTTGGGAGCTGCAAAACATAGCTTAGGGGTGTCGCTCCTCATTAATATGCATTGCGCACTGCCGCATGTTATGTACCGTCATGCAAATGTGAACTCTATGTAGGTTCTGCACAAAACCTACATGAAGTTTATTGAATCCCAGGAGACATTGCAAAAACAATGCACAGTATCAGAACACACTTACACTATTGCAAATAAGCTAAATATAGCACAGACAGAAAAACTTAAATGATATGCAAATAAATATAAAGAAAAAAGTACATACCTACAAATATTTTAAACACAGGCATTAATGCCCTTCCAGCCTGCCAAAATACTAAAACAGCTGTTGACATAATAAGTGTTCAGGCTGATCTTAAAAATATCTAAACTAGTGCTTGCTTTAATGTAATCTGTCAGTCTGCTCCATGTATCAGATACTCTCTCACAGAACTAGTTAGTACAGTTCTCATTCCTATAGAATCTTCTACATAGGCTGTCTGATGATTCTGTACTACTTTTTGATACCTCACACATTTCCTGAGGTAGCTGTCTCTAAATGCCCTATATACCTGAATAAGATCTCCTCTTAAATATCCGTATGAGACAGGTTTACTGTTGTTTGTGCGAATGACATTCTGTTGGCAGTACTGCTACCAGAAATCAGAAAGTCGTGCACAAAATGTAAATGGGTGGGATAGCCAAACACATTTATGGGAATGCAGTAGTGCATTCGCATAAGTGTATTTGACTATCTGCACTGAGATCATGGCACAGCGGGGATTGGAAATTCATCCATATCCCCATTATAGTTATATGTTGGAGTTAGAATATATTAGTAGGGGGTGGGGGGTGGGGGGTGCAGGGGGGTGGGCTTGCCCCCTGCAAAAACTTGATATGTTGTATAGGAGTCTGATTTACATCAGCTCCTATATGGCTATCATGTGATGGTTTCAGTCACAATGTCGACTCAAATGTGTCGATCATTTGGGTCGACATTGCGTCTGGTTGAAATGTTTGTGTTCGGTTTTACTTTTCATTGTTTCGAACGGCAAATGTTTTGCCATTCGAACTAATGATAGTAAACCTATGAGACACTGTACAAGTTCAGATATTTTAATAGTTCATAACATAAATGTTCACATCCATGGATGCCCTTGGTATATTTTTGCTGTACTCTTTCCAGTTTACTCGTGCTTGTTTTCTTATAAGGTTTCCATATTGGTATTCTATAGTCAAGTTTAGGTCTAATGCAATCAACAAACAATGACTTCATCATTTCTTATTTCCTAGACTTTATAAATCTTTTGATAGTTCTATAACTGTCATTATCCAATTGTTTGATATGATTAGGACAAATCAAAGTTAGATCTGCCCATATACTCAGGTCTTTAAAAGAATCGACAGTTTCACTGTTTGTTATATTAAATATTCACTTTTCAATTTATGTAGCCCACATCTAATATGTTTGTTGATGTATTTATCAGCATATTATTCTCCTGTTCCCAAATGGTCAATCTAGTCAAGTACTTTTGCAGACGTGCCCTAATTGTAATACATGTAATCAGTTTACCCAATTTCAAGTCATCTGTACATAGACTGTAGAACATCTACGATGAATAAGATCTGAAAGATACAATCTAGACAACTATGGGCCTAGGGCAGAGTCCTTTGGGACACCATGAGTATAACCAAGAATTGCATCTGTCCAATTGCTGTATATTTGCCATTACCTATTTGCAAGCCATGCAGCTACCCATCTTATCAGGAGTA
Organism: Protopterus annectens; assembly: GCF_019279795.1. Taxonomy (NCBI): domain Eukaryota; kingdom Metazoa; phylum Chordata; order Ceratodontiformes; family Protopteridae; genus Protopterus; species Protopterus annectens. The sequence continues at coordinate 84,135,752 of NC_056727.1, read as the reverse complement.
TATCAATACCTAGTTATTCTAATATATTCATCAGTGCTTTGTGTATGACCCTGTCAAATGTGGAAGTTAAATCTTTATAAATTACATCACAGCACAATATTTCATTCATAACTGTTATATTGTTATAGAATATCAAGTTACAGGTGGTAATAGATCTATTCTCAACATATGCATGCTGATATATGGTTTCATGTCCCAGCCTTTTCAGCTTTGATAATAACTTATCCAATATTACCTTCTCCATTATTTTCCTGCAGCATGAACGTAGACTTAAGGGTCTATATGACTCTGAGTTGGTCCTTCTCCCCATTCCCTTAAAGGCGGGTTTAAAAATTACATGTCTCCAATCTTGAGACACCAATCTTGAGGAATCTCCCCATATTTATACACCATAGTAAATACTAGATATAATGGTACTGTAAGTTCTTGCTGGAGTGTTCTCAGGTCATTATTATTAATTCTCTCTCCTCTCTGTGCTTTGTTTGGATCCAGTTTTATAGTGCTTTTCAATATAATCTAATTTGATTTCAGTATCCGAATAGGTTACCTGGATGTCACTAGAGGAACTTATCACCCGCTATGTGAAGCCATACTGTTTTGCATACGATTTTGTAAATATATCTATAATCTGTTGTATCTGAGAATACATTTTAGAATCTGCACACAGTTTATCAGTTTGTATATCTTTACTCCTTCTACATCTTATGTATCTATAAAAAGGTTTCCTATTACACTCAATATCTTTATATACATGCTCTTCAAAATATTCTTGATCTTGTCTCACACTATGCTTAATAAATTTTTCCAGCTTGTTAACTTCAGCTTTCAAAGTTGTTGCTCAGTCTGTTTTCCATTTCTTATTTTTTTTGTCTCTTACCTTAATAAGATAAATTGTTCTTATGGAAATATATCCCCCCTGATTTTGTATTCCTAGATCCTTATGTTAAACATTTTTTTTATTTTTTTGAACTCAAACAATTTATCTTTCAAAACTTTCCACATTACTTCTACAGTTTTTTCCACTGAATGCATCACTCCAATTAGTTTTACATAGTGACTGTTTTGCTTCTGTATATTTTTTAATTAACCTTCTGTGCATTGCTTTAGATTTCAGTTTGGCAGAATTATCTAGTGACAATTTAACCTTTATAACCCCATGATCACCTCACATCAACAGTGGTAAAATTTGACATGAATTAATTTCTTTAGGGACATAAGCAATGTTTAGTATGTTCCATTCCCTGGTAGTTTTTTTTTACAATCTGAAGCAATTGTTGTTCCTGAAAATATGTTGTGAATAACTCATTTACTAATGCTGTCAAATCAATATTATTTCAATCTTTTTCTGGTACATTTAAGTTCTCAACCTCTATTATTCTTCCTTCCTGTGTGTCATGCAAGAAATGTATGAATTCCTCTAGGTCATTAGAACTTGATTTTTGGTGATCTCTAAAAAACTGTTATATGCTTCAGAGCTGCCTTTATTGTCACAGTTACACAATCTATAGTATTGGTGTTATCACTGAACATGTAATAGTCACAGATCTCATAACTATCTTTATTTCCTATCATAACATCTCCACCTGATTTTTTGTTAGAATGTCTGTTACATTAAAAATATTTTAACCCTGACAGAAGTGGTTTCTAGTCATTGTTCTTTAACCATGTTTCACAAACAATAGCATCAGTCTTGTGGTAACATAGCAAATTTTCCAATAAAAATGTATTATTAATGCTGCTTGCATTAACAAGTATCAGAGATGCGTCAGATGTTGCTATATGTGAATTTGTTAAAATTTCAACCTGGTAAAAATCCTACCTTGTGTTTGCAAATACTGCAAAATATCTGCTGCAAAAATTCTCTTCCTTGATCTTGACAAATGCACGCCATCCTGTGTGAACAAGTGGTCCAAACATTAGACTCAGATGCTGTACACATTTCCATTTTTTTAAAACAGGACAAGTCTTCATGTAGCTATTTAGCCAAAACATCTTTTCATTCACAGTGACCTGACTCTCCTTTATATATGTAATTTGTGAAAAGCATGTCCTAACACATGTAGAAGCTATACTATTTAAGAGGGCTGTAAGTTCTCTACTAACAGTCAGAGATTCCTTGCAGAGGAGATTGTTTGTACCAACATGAATAACATACATCCTTACATTACAGTGTCCTAAGGCCAGTCTCATATCCTCTATTTTTGCTCCTGGCAACCATAACATTATTTGATATTCATTATCTTCTCAGGAAATGTAAGTATCAGTTCCTCTAATAAATCAATCTCTAATTGCAAGAGTGTCTTTTCTTACCAAATCTAAAGAATTTTCAATTTCTAACTCAATAATATCTGCTCTAGCATTTGTTACTAAGGAATGATCTTCATCATCATTATTATTCTTATTAATCCCACTGTTTTCATTGCTTATTACATTTCTCATCCAGTTGGCTTTGTACATCCACAGCTTGAGCCATATTGTCAATGTCTGTCTTTCTCATCTTTTTTCTTATAGTAATGGCCTTCAATCCTTCCACGCTCAGTTTTGATTTCTTCCTTTTCACCTGCTCCTTGCCTCTTTTTTTTTACCTTCTCTTTTGGAAAAAATGCTGCCTTTATCTGTAGACTGAAGGTTTCCTGACAGAAAAAAATGTTATCACTCCCTCTAATTTGTCTGTTACCTAACAAAAGCAGTGTCCTTTTTAGTATTATCTTTATTTTACAGACGTTTGTCAGTTTATTTTACTTCCTTGTTATTTCTTGTGAACTTCTTCCTTTTTTCTTTTTTTTATTTCCTTCTAAACACTCTGAACCCTCAGATTACTGAATACTTGTATCCATAATTCCAAAATTGTCAGGGACATGTGTCATTTCATATAGGTTGAGGGAACTTTACAGACAATAGATATATCCTTTCCTAAATGAGTTCTATTTCCTCTTTGCCTAACTTTATTTGTCTCACCAGTCCAGGCATTAATATATGTAACAACAGTTCTCCAAGTTGTGCCAACTGCACAAGTGCAATCATAATGCAATACTAATAATGGTAAGGAAATCAACCAACTTTTGACATGAGGAACAGAGAACATTGGTGTTATCTGGTGTTAACTTTAAATATACATACCATTTATTATACTGTAAAAGATATATGTGCTTTAGAAAATAATTAACGGTATACTCATTTGAGGAATCCATATTCAGCTACAAAAAAATACAAATTTCTAAAACAAAAGAATAATCAAAATCAATTACAACAGAATTTAAAGATAACTTAAATAAACTTCTATGAGGAAAATCTCAAAAACAACATACAACTAAATACTAAATTAAGTACAGTAAGGTTTTTCCTCTGGTCGTACAAGTTCTGAAAGTCAGACAAAATCTGTAATTACTTTACATTACATGTGAATGCAGACAATAGTCTCTGCTGACAATCGCTCACAGTTGCACCTCTTTTTAACAGTAAAAATCAATAAATCACAAACGAAGACAGGATTGTTTTGATAAGCTCTAGATTGTCATCTATGCAGTTTGTGTGACTTTATAGCTGACTAGTTCCCTTAAAATGGCTAGAGTATGCCTGTCCAAAACCTCTTTCTAACAACAAACATTGAAAATTAAAGGTAAAAACATCAAAATATTAATCAAAGTAAATCTTGTCTACAAGCTATCTCTTCCTTATTCTAAACAGTGAAAAACAAAAACGGTGGTAACAAATAAAATATAAATTCAAATAAAACTTCTCTCACCAGGCAGCTTCACAGTATTTAGTAGTGAATTCCCCAATGGCAGGAAACCGATAAAGGCAGTCTCACAGTGTTGAATGAACAATAAGTCTCAAGATGTCACAAAATAATCCTCTTGCAAGACTCTGCAGTCCGTAATAAAGAGAAATTAATTTATTTACACAAACACAGTACAAGTCGATTAAGCGCTTTCATTTTCTGACCGGAAACTTCATCAGAATAAATGTTGTTGCTAGACAAAGGCTTTTATACATCTTCTAATTAGTTAATTAATTAATTAATTCAATAATTGATGATTTTAAGAAAACAATAATTGATGATTTTAAAAAAAACAAACACAGTTAGTAACAAATAGTGACAAATAGTGTTGCCTTGAAATTCAGGGTTTGAAAGTTACAAGAATGTTAAAAGTTAAAAGTTAAAAACAAGAGATAAAATGACACATAATTAAATAACACATAGGTACGCTTGTATACTGTTGTTGATATGTAGTATGTAACTTAACAATGAAAGTCACATTAGTTAGTAAAGAAATGCAAGCAAACTTATTCCTGAAAAATATATATATATATATATACATTATTTATATTAGTGTAGTTCATGAAAAAAATATTCATACAAAATATATAAAAAGGTATATATATATATATATATATATATATATATATATATATATATATATATAAAAATATACATATATCCATAAATTTAAAAAATTTAAAAACTATGTGTTTCTTATATGTAAATTGATTTGCATGTTAAGGTTGGAAATACGTTAATTTACATGGTATAATCAAAGTACTTTACAAAAGTTTCTCATATGTAATCTCATATAAAAATCTCATATAAAATCTCATATATAAATTCGTATAAACCCATATGAAAATCTCATAGTATATCTCATGTGGAACATTTCATAAAACAGTGAAAAATAGAAAATATGATAAGTAAAAAATATATATATTTGTTATTATGTATATATAATTGAATGACTGAATTAAGGTAAAGTAAGATAAAATTACTGAATTAGTAAAATAAACTATTAGAAAAATAGGTATGTAGTTACATACTATACATCAACAACAGTATACAAGCGTACCTATGTGTTATTTAATTATGTTAATTATGTATCATTTTATCTCTTGTTTTTAACTTTTAACTTTTAACATTCTTGTAACTTTCAAACCCTGAATTTCAAGGCAACACTATTTGTCACTATTTGTTACTAACTGTGTTTGTTTTTTTAAAATCATCAATTATTGTTTTCTTAAAATCATCAATTATTGAATTAATTAATTAATTAATTAACTAATTAGAAGATGTATAAAAGCCTTTGTCTAGCAACAACATTTATTCTGATGAAGTTTTCGGTCAGGAAATGAAAGCGCTTAATCGACTTGTACTGTGTTTGTGTAAATAAATTAATTTCTCTTTATTACAGACTGCAGAGTCTTGCGAAAGGATTATTTTGTGACATCTTGAGACTTATTGTTCATTCAACACTGTGAGACTGCCTTTATCAGTTTCCTGCCATCGGGGAATTCACTACTGTTTACTGGTTTTGTTTCAACTTGTTTCCCGTATCTTCCATTTTTTTCTATTACTAGCTTCACAGTATTTCACAAGCCAAGACAGGATTGTTTAGATAAGTTCTGGATTGTGCTCTTTACAATCTATGTGAATTTATAGTTGACTAAGTCCCGTGAGATGGCTAGAGTTTGCCTGTCTAAGGCATATCCCTTTCTAACAAATAACAGTGAGAATTAAAGATAAAACAGCAATATATAAATCAAAGTAAATCTTCTTGTCTACAAGCTATCCAGTCCTGCAAACAGTAAAAAAACAGTGTTAAACATAAAGGAATTCACTGATGACCATGAAAGTTTTATAGAGAACTAGGAAACAAAGTAAACAGAACAGAAACACCACCAATAAAGAAGAAATAGACACAGTTGGAGAAATATTTATGAAGACCCTGCAGAACATAACAAAGATGCTGAGTGGATAGAAAAAGTAAAAGCAACATTAAGGAGTTTAAATACAGAGAATATGAAATGTGATGAAGTAATCGCAAGAGAAATTGAAACAAATTTAAGAAAAGCTTCTAAATGGAAAATGTCAGGCCCAGAGGCAGCACCTAACTTCTGGTTAAAAGTATTAACATATTTACACAAAATTTAACCCTGAGTAAGAATTACATATACTTGCATCATGAACAGACCACAACCTGGTTAACAAAAGGAGAATTGATACTCCTCCTTAAGAGGGAACCTGTAAGCCAGCCTAAAAATTATATTCAAATAACTTACCTTTTGTTGATGCATAAACTATATACTAGTACTGATGCAGACAGAGTTATAGTCATTGAAATGAAACCTCAGTCATGGTAATAAAACAAAAGAGTAACAAAAAGTCATATGGAACAAAGCCATAACAGAGAATTGTAAAAAGGGGAGGAATCTAATATGGCATTGATAGAGCACAAAAAAGTTGTCAGCATCCTACATTCCTGGATAAAGGTGTGTTACAGATGTATAAAGTACCATGAAACACTGGAAAACCATTTTCTAATTAAGTCATGAAAATCAGCAAGTTAATATCCCAGATATAAAAAATTCAAAGGGGGATATTCCAGAGTGATGCTTTTCCTCCCCAGATATTGTGTATTGCCCTTAACCTAGTAAGCTGTTTCCTTAAGAGAATAAGTTGGGTTAAGATTTGGCTCCATAAAACAGCCTTGCTTAAAGACTTTTCATCTGCTTTTTGTAGATGACGTAAAACTATATAGTTTTTCAGATAATGAGTTGAAAGCATAACTGCAAATAGTTAAGACTTTCTCAGATGATATAAGAATGACATTTGGTCTTGATAATGTGCAAAAGCAATGTTTAAAACAGGAAAACTGCAGTACCGAGAAAATATCAATCTGGGACATGAATGTGATATAAAGGAACTTTAGTAAGAAGGAGTGTAAAAATGGTTGGGAATTGAATGAAAGATCAACAATAAAACACAAACAAATGTGAATAAAACTCAGTAAGGAATATTTCAGAAGATTAAAACTAATACTGTAAACAGTCTTGACATATAGGAACAAAGTCCACGCTATAAAACAGTTTGCTCTTCCTATTCTAACTTGCAGTTTTGGTGTGATTAACTGTCTTCAAATGGTATTAGATCAACTGGACAAAAAAAATAAGAAAAAATGCTTCACATTTATCAAATTATATAGAAAAAAATCAGTGTAGGGACATGTCCAAGATAGCAAATTGCTAACAGCACAAAGTCTTAGCTCTCCTTTATTTTCTTTTTTTGACATGATTTTATTATGCAAACTTAACAAAAACATATTTTGTTATGCATTTTGAGTCTGTTAAACAAACTCTGACAACTATTTGAAAGAAAAATCAAGTTCTGTATGTTTTTTCTTTGATTTGTTCCTGTCAGAAGTTTTATTGGCTGTTGTGACAGAATGAACCACTCCAAAGTGAACTCTAAAGATAACTCAGTGACAAAGGAACTACAGTGTATAATGGGCAGTATCCAGGAGCTTCCTGTTAAATTTGATAAACTTGAGATAAAAATGGACAATATAATAGAATATTTCAAGAAATAAACAAAACTGTTAAAAGAGATCATAAAACAACAATCTGTTCAGATCTCAGCAATAGATGACACATTAAATGAAATGGATAGCAGAATGGCAGAGTTGAGAATCACAGAGATTTCCTGTTAAAACAAACTATTTTTGCTTATGGAAAAACTAGGGACCTAGAAAGTATATCTAGACAAAATAATATTAGGATATATGGAATACCAGAAAAGGAAATATATATTTACACAGACCCCATTTATCTATTCATAAGTAAGGGGTCTACATATGTATTTACACAAGGTATAACCACTGCCTGCAAAAAGTAAATACCCCTATAATCTTTTGGTATTATTCAGTACACAGTTCTCCCAATTTTTTTCTTGAAATACACTTGTGCAATCTAAGACCTGATGTGATACCCAAAAGAGCTGTGCAATGCAGCAAAACAGGGAACACTTAATTAATAAAATGTAAATGAAAAACAAGCATGTAAAAAAAATTCTCTATTGCTATTTTTATTGAAATGTATCTGGATTGCTATTTTTATTGCATTGCTTATCTTTGGAGTTTTTTTCCCCGGGCCTCTGCTGAAAAAGGGCAATAGCTCAGCCAGACATTCCCAGTCAATAAATGTAAAATAAATAAAATAAATAATAAATAAATGTAGGAAGCTAGCATATCTTATATGGTATAACATATGGTTCACACCTCTGCACACTGGTTGCTATACATTTGTTTTTTATACCAAATGCTTTTTTATAGGCATTTTGACTAGAAACTATTTACAATGATTATAAACTCCTCTGAGAGAAATATATGTTTTCGACTTCTATATAGATATTAATTTGCATATAGCAGCATTTATATACATTACTGTACTTATACTTTAAGATAAGTTGTTGTCTTCTGTGCTATATGAAACAGTTTAGAGGAGAAGATGCTTAAAACACCTCAATCTGCTGAATTCTGTTGTCTTAATTACTCAGAGTTACTTCACTAATTATTGGAAAATATTAATGAGCAGATGTTCTGCATTTGTTAGTGAAATATTTCCTTTTATTTCATACTTAAACTGATCTTTAAATAATTTCAAGCATTTTTCATCTCCCATTGGTAAGATTAATACAAGAACTTGATCCATACATTTCAGAATATGGCAATGAAAAGCACATTAAGCAAATTTGCAAGTACATGATACTTAAAATGTAATCATAAAAGAATGTTTCCTGTACAGAAGTTAGATGTTAAATATATATTCCGAGTACTAGAGGTATTGATATGGGCAGTCATTACAAAATGCAATCATGGGTATTGACTAGCATTTCTATGGTATTAGATTGGGACGAAACTGCTAGGTTTGAAATGACTTCCAGGTCAATAGTATATTATAGCCTAGTAATCTCCTATGATCATATGATCCTGTGATAGTAACATACATGCATTCATAATACAAACATTCACTTAAAACATTCACTCATTTGTAAATTTACTCTTATGAATAGATATATAGAACATATTCACTCTCTTATGAATAGATATATAGAACATATTCACTCTCTTAACTGTTAATATACATATCAAACATCTACTCATAATTTACAAACAGATACACACAGTTATACTTATGTATATATATAAGCACATACAATATACACAAATTGTAACATCTTTTAATTATACTTGCATATTTTGACTATTATTTTTACCTTCTCACCCATGTTATTATACATGATCCTGATATGCATTGGTGATTTGATGTCTATAGGTTACTGTGTCATAGGTGTTGCCAGCTTTATTTATTTCATCTATATAAATGCTTAAATACTACTTTATTTAAAGTATTTTCTAGCGTAGGATTAGTTAGAAGAAATGACTATGTAAAATTTCTTTATCAAATACAGAAATTTGAAATGCATTATTTCTGGTATATTTTTGATATATCCAGAAACACATAATATCATTATTTATTATTAACATTTCCAGCTTTATATTTCTATGATCTTAAATATTGACATTTCTAAAATTAATATTTTATATTGTTTTTCCTTTTAACATGATTTGGGTGTGTTCTCAATAGTTCTAATTAATAATATTGCTTTAAATTAAGAAGCATTAGTAACTGTTTAGCTTGGTGACATTGGGATGTGTAGGTGTGTGATTTGTATGATTATATCATTAAATTAGGGAATTTTCATTCCATGATAGGAGGTTTGAATGTATGTAAGTTTGAAATTTTGTTTTTTCTTTTTGTTTTTTTTATATCTGTCCATATCAACAATCATTAGTATTTGCTTATTATATTTAAGCTAAATCATCTTATATCAGTGCATTTACATGTTGTTATGATTGTTGACATATAATTGTCTCTCATCAAACATCAATGGACTTAATAAACCACCAAAGAGGAGTAGCTTAAACAAATATTTAAAACTGCATAAAGCTCACATAATTTTCTTACAAGAAATGCATTTACTATCTGAAGATGTAGATAGATTGATGTTAAAAGATTATTCAACTCTTGTGAACTCTCATTTTAAATCAAAAAGGAGAGGCACTCTTATTATTTGGTGAAATGCATTACCTATACCCAAAATATTAAAAGAAACTATTGAGATAAAAATGGCATTTTGCATTTAGCAGTAGTAGAAATTGACAAAAAAATCTTTATATCTTTGTTAAGTTGCTAAGAAATATTTTGATATTATAACCTTATATACAAAAGGTGAATTGATTATTGCAGGACATTTTAACTATATTCTTTCTAATAAAGAAACAGCAACTGATAAGATTCCTAAGCTACTCTCAGCAGCAAAACACTTAATCATTTTATTAATTCTCAACATTTGAGAGATACCTATGATAATTAATCAACCAACTCTCTTAACTTTACACATTATTCTTATAGATTTGGCAGCCAGACAAACATTGATAAAGTTTTTACTTCTAGTAGTTTATTTACTAAAATTGAAGATGCATTGATAACTTCATGTCCTTTATCTGATCAGAATGCTATTGCATTTACATTAATGTTAAAGCCAAGTAATTTTATTTGCTATCAGAGAATCCCTGCTTTTATAGTAAATTAAAAGACTTTAAGGAATGGTGTCTAAAAGAAATAGATAAATGCATTAAAATGAATAATAATGGAGATATTTCAGAAGTAATTTTCTGGGATTCTTTAAAAGCTTATCTATATGGAAGAATTCAGAATTGGTACATATGTAAAGAAGAGTGGGCTAAGGAGTTGATGTATTTGCAGAATAATATAGATACATTGAAATCTAATTTAAAACCTTATGAAAAATTAGCAAATGGTAAGTTGAAAATACTAAATCAGAAATATCTTAATATACTTCATCATACAATATCAATAAACCTGGATAAATTAAAATTGCAAACTTGCTCGAAAAACCTAAAAATCACACACAAGTTGGCTGTTAGATCTAAGAAAAAATACTAATCATATTAAGGAAATAATTTCCAAACAATGTGCTAAAAATAAAAAAAAAGTGACTGATTTAAAAGACATACTAGAATGCTTTAGGAAATATTATGAAGATTCAAAATTGATAACTCATTCTCTTTTGCGGAATTACAAGATCAAATTTATCATCTTCAACCATATAAAGCCCCTGGTATTGGTGGTATAATCCCAGAATTATACAAATTATTCCCAGAGAATATTTTAAATATTCCATTAAAAGTTTTTGAAGAAGTTAAACATATGTCAACATATGTAAACCCCCCACCCCTTCAGAAATATTCCCTGATAACTTCTATCTTGAAACCAAATAAAGATTCTAACTTACATTCTTCATACCATCTTATTTCATTATTAAATGTTGGCTATAAAATATGTATGTCTACTTTTTATAGGTTCATAGGTAGATACTAGGCTATTGGCCGTAGGGCCTATATAAGCATAGCCAAAAAGGTACCCTGGTTTTTGCCACCCAAGAAAATTATTTTCCTGTGCCCCTGTTGAGCAGAGTCACAGAGGTGATCCCTGGGGTGAATGTCCTATTTCCCATCCAATCATCAAGATTTTTCTTGAAGAGTGCTAATGAGCAGCTTTGTTTGATATAGATAGGTAGTTTGTTCCACAGTATGGGAAGTCTCTGGGACAGGAATCTATCCCTCCAGCATGTTCTGTTTATTGTGGTGAAAATGTTTAGGTCCCTAGAGTGTGTAGTCCAGAAGGATTGGGATTTCTTTAAGTTGAGCATATCCACCAGCTCTAGGTTTGACATAGCTTTGTATGTTAGGCAGAGATTGCCTCTGAGTAGGCGATATGCGACGGAGTAAAGCTGAAGTTTTTTGAGACGGTCTGTGTAGGGCATTTATTTGAGGCCAGTAATCCTCTTTGTGAGGTATTTCTATGGCCTTTCCAGTTGTTGTAGATGTCTTGTGAGGTACATACCAAAAGGGGAGTTGTACTCTATAATGGGTCTAATGAGTGATGAGTAGAGGGGAACAATGACCTCTTTTTTCCTGGATGAGAAACCTTTTGTGATGAGGTGTGCCATGTAGAAGGATATCCTGACTACTGTGGTGATGTGATTATCAAAGGAGAGACTACTGTCCACCTGTGTCCCATTGTCTCTTATCACACTTACGGTGTTAAGTAGACTACCACCTATGTGGTAGCTCATGGATACAGAGTTTTTACCAAAGGGGATGACAATGCACTTTTTGGCATTGAGCTTGAGGCCATGGCTTTGACACCAAGCATCTGTTTCAGTGAAGCCCTTTTGTAGGATCTCCACATCATTAGGAGTTTTGATTATGGCTCCTAGTTTGCGGTCATCTGCGAACTTCATTAGCCAAAGACCTTCTGTGTTAGCCTGTACTTTAGAAAAGTAGATACCAAACAGTAGAGGATCCAGGACTGAACCCAGTGGTACTCCACTTGTCACTGGGCTGAAGTTGGATTTTGAGTGTGCTACTTTCACAGTTTGGGTTCTGTCAGTGAGCCAGTTGGCAACCCATCTTGTGACATAGGGATTTATACCTAGTTTAGTGAGTTTATGTATAATTCCAGAGTGGGGGATGGTGTCAAAAGCCTTGGCGAGATCTAGATAGGCTGTGTGGACCACCTTACCCTCGTCTACGGCTTTGGTGACTGCTTCAAAGAAGTCTATCAGGTATAGGAGACATGATTTGCCTTTTACAAACCCGAACTGGGTGGGGTTCAGAGTTTGGAGATTACCAATGTCTTTGTTTATAAGTTCCATGATGATACATTCCATGGCCTTGCAGACCAGGCTTGTTAGGCTAATGGGGTGGTAGTTCCCGGGGTCTGTTGTGGCGCCCCCTTTCTACAGTGGGATAACTGTCACTGTGTACCATTCAGTGGGCACAAAGCCTGAGGTGAGGCTATGATTGATCATGGTGCTTAGGTGGGGTGCCAGTTCATTCTGTAGTTCATGTAAATCGCAGCCTGGGATTTTGTCAGGTCCCATGGATACTGTGTTCTTGGCTTTGGAGAGTGTGTTTTTTACTTGTGGAGCTGTGATTACAGGAACTTTGTATTCTTCCAGTATAGAGATGGGCCTTTTAGGGGGTGAGAGGGGGATAAAGTTAGCACTGAACCTATATTTCAGGATGTTGGCAATATCAGTTGCTTCTGTATATTTAGTAGGATGCAGAAGTTTTTATGTAGGAAAAACTGAAAGAAATTTGTGGAAAATAATTTATGAACACCTATATGAAATGAGAAATCACAATAATAACAATGCCTTCTTTAGGCATAGTATTGGTTGTTCTCAGTCATCTTTTTCTTTTTTATTTTGGAAGTAGTGACAAAAGATGTGAGAGGGGGACCTTGGGAATTATATATGGAATATAGGGAACTTTTTGGCAGGTGGTACTGGAGGCAAATAAAATCCTGGGGATGAATGACACTATTTCCATTGCTCCAGTACTGAAACTGAAAGCAGCAAAACTCTAATTCTATTCTCCTTATCAATATCTGCATTAAGTATATATATATATATATATATTGGTTAAATACATTTGCACTTTGTATTCTTTATGCATCAATTTTACATGTTTTTATACATATTTATAAATATATGTATATTATATTGGATAATACAGTTTTATAAGAATGTTTTTATTTATGTTTAATGTTAGCAAAGCAGGCCAGTGATTTTTATGTCAGTGTGTTTTTAAATAGTTAATTGCTTTATTTATTTTAAATGCTTGAACTTTGTATGCATTGTGATAGGATGAACTTAATTGATTATGCTATTTAAGATTTGATAATTTTTATGGCTTTTATCTGATGAAGTCATTTCATGATGAAAATGTATGGTATTTGGAGCGTTTATGTGTGTGAAGCCTCTGTTTCTGAATAAAATGTATCTATGGTACCTTTGGTTTGTATTCCTTCCAGGCGCCTGCTTTTGTGTTTCTGTATATTTAATGCCATTGTGCTGCAACTCAGAGCAGTTCTGAGTGTTGCCATTGAGATTCTTGACATAGCTATAGAATGCTTTGTGGTTGTCTTTAGAATCAGTGTCCATTATGTATTTGTAACTAGCTTTGAAGGATTTTATGAGGGATCTCAGCTTCTTACTGAGGCTGACCAGGGAGTTCCTCCACTCATGGGATTTTACTCTTTTTTGCAACAGTTTCTTTCTTCTGTTGTAGAGTTTGTTTATGGCAGGGTACCACCAGATTGGCTTCCTTTTTTTGGAGGATAGCATCTTGGTTCTGTTGGGGATAGCACGATCCATGCACTCGTGTAAGTGCTTATAAAGTGCATTTATGTAGGATTCAGCAGTCATAGCTCTATTACCCGTCTGCATGGATGTCGTGAAGTTTGCCACTTCTGTCTTAAGAAGCATGAAGTTGGCTTTGGAGAAAATATTTTATGGTGGTTTCCCTAATAGGGGATGTTGATGTCTAGGATGATTAGCTTGTGGTCGGATCTGATCAATGAGGAATTGACCTCTGTTGTGGAACACTGGTCACCCATGTTGGTAATGACCAGGTCTAGGATATTGCTGCCCCTGGTGGGGTGTGAATAAGCTGATCCAAGGCAGTGGAATTTATGAATTCCAGAAAACGTTGAGCAAAAGAGTTGGTTCATGAGTAGTTTTCCCAGTTAATGGTGGGGTAGTTGAAATCAGCCTTTATGAGGGTGTTGGGTTGTACCCTAATATTTTCCAGTGTATCAAGAAATGAAGAGTGGGAATCCTGGGGCATGGTGGGGGTTCTGTAGCAAGTTACAGTTTGAATTATGGTCTTGCCCAGAGTTAGTTGCACTTGGATAATCTCGGATGCATTATGCTGGGCAACTAGCCTGGAGGTTTGGATATCCTTAATGAATATGGACATGCCTCTACCTTTAGTGTTTCGGTCAAGGTTAGGTGGCCAAAAGGTGTGGTATGAATTATAGCCTGGTAATGCAGGGGTGCTCTCTGGAGCCTTGAACCACGTCTATGTCACTGCACAGATGTCGATGTTCTCCATTTTAAGGAGTGCCTCAAGTGAATGCATTTTGAGATTTAGAATTCTAGCACTGAGTAGCATTGCCCTCAGATTTTGCTTCCTTGTACCTGTTACAGTGGTGAATTTGTCATTTGAACCTTGTGTAAAAAAGGCAGTATAGGGGTGGCTAGAGCCTTAGCCAGTATCCAGAATCCAAAGGGCGACAGGTGCAGGCCATTTCTGGCAAAGCATCATGGTCTGTTGATCATATCATCCCAGGCAGACAGATACTGGATCCCCTTAGAATGACATCAGAAGCTTAGCCAATTGTTGAAGTCAATCATTTTGACCTTGTACTGTGGTATCATTCTGGAAAATGGCAGGCTGCTACTTAGGGCTAGGGTCATACCTGCTTGGGCTACAAGATCAGAGAGCTCTTCCATGTCTCTTTTCATGTAGTCCAGGGAGGTATGTCTCAGGTCATTCACACCAACATGGACAATGACAGATTCATATTTGTCCTTGTTGTAGAGTGACCTGAGTGCATGTATTATGTGGTGGATCCTGGCACCTGACAGGCAGCTGACAGTAACTTTCTCCTTATTTAGCCTGGTGAGTGGAACATCAGTGTGCCTGACTATAGAGTCACCTTTCACTAGAGTGTTGGGTACGCTGTTATGCCTTATGGGCTGTGGTTGAGTGGCACACTGAGTTTGTGGGCTATGTGTCATTTAGGTTGTGTTGCGGGTGGAGGTTGCTTGTGTTTCTGATTTGGAGGTCTCTGTTGCTTGAGCAGATTTTTATTCAGAGCCTCTGCAAATGTAGGTGTGTGTTTTGTGTTTCTATGTGTCTGTTTTGGTGGTGTAGGTTTTGAGGGACTATGTGATGAGTGTGGTGTGGTGCAAGTGTTTACCTTCCCCTCTTGACTGTCTAGTCCAGTCTTGGGTGAAGAGAGCTTTGCTTCCAGTTTGGTTATATAAATGCATCTCTCACAGGTTGTAGTGTTGGTTGGTAGGAGGAAAGGGTTGTCTGTCTACATGAGGCAATTGCAGCATTGCCTCAAGATGCCCAGTTTCAACAGGTAGACAGGAGAAAACACTGGGAGATGTCCCTTAGACATGCCTGGATAGATGCTTATTTATTAAGTACTAAAAACTGTTTTACTCTAGACAAGTGAGGAAAGTTGAGTGCTGTAGTAATTTTCAGCTTATTTAGTGCTTACAACGAGTTCTGAACAAGTGCTGAGCTCAATGAAAAAGATTTGATTGCTAGAACTAAAAACTGGCTAGTTCTAAGGGAAAATTAGAAGAGCAGAGTTTATGGCACCGGGAATAGTTTAACCCTAGCTAAGCGGCGATGCATAAAGTGTATTTTTTTAGTATAACAGTAGCAAATGAACAAACTGATTTAAAGAAATTGCCCAATTAACCATTAAAAAAGCTCAAAACTGAGCCCTGTTACAGCAGTCTTCAATCAGACAAGTTCTAACTGAACACTCCTCCCACTAGGGTGCAGGGGAACCTTCTCCAAAAAAGATGGCCTGGATTAGTGCTCAAAGTTGTACAAACAAAGCTAGATTCAGGATGTCTGAATCTAGTCTATGCCACAGCAAACAAGGTGCACCAATTTCAGAAAATAAACAGTTCAAATAAGCAAGCACAATAAGCCTTTAACCAGAAATTCCCAGCTCAGAAGGGCAGAATCTAGCCTCTCCTCCCACAAAAGTGCAGACCACAAACCTTCTTAATGAAAAATAAGTGGCCTGAAGCCCTAATGCTTTAACCAGAACTATTACACTTTTAGAATAACAGACACTGAGCCTTCAATCAGCAATTCCAAACTTAGAAGGATGTAAGCTACCTGTCCTGTCACAACAGTGCATACCACAAACCTTCTTAATGTAAAACAACTGGTCTGGAGCCCAAGTGCTTAAACCAAAAGGCTTAGAATTACAATTTAATCAGGCTACTACCAAGCAGTAATAAATGGAGCAGAATAAATACAACTGAGTACTATGAAAGAGATGCAAAAGCAAAATAAAGTGCAATTTTTTTAAGTAAAGTGCAAGTAGAGAGGAAGAAGGAGCAGAAGAAAAATTCAAGTTAAGAACCTAAGTGGGTTGGCCTTCTCAAATGTTCTCTCTGTATTACGTAGAGTGAACACTAGACTGGGAGGGGTGTCCCAGATCAAATTTACAGTAGGGGCAGGCAACTGCAATGCCGTCAACTATAACAACACCACAAGAATAGGGTGGGGGAGGTGAAAAACAGTTTCAGGACAGATGAGAAACAGAAAACAATGCCAGAATATATATAAAACAATTCAGTCAGGCAAAATTAAGACAATGAAGAACTCTGAAAGGTTAAAATGCAAGAAATATACTTATCAATCAGCGATATATTTCCAGATTGTTTGAGAATCACAAGAACCTTATTATGCCAGAATTAAGAAATGATGATCAGACTGGTTTTATACTACATAGAAAGACACAGGATAACATAATTAAGCTTAATATTTTAATAGAGCTGGCTAATAAAAACAAAAAAGAACTAACTATAATACCTCTAGATATAAATAAGGCTTTTGATTCTATTAGTTGGAATTATTTGTTCAAAGCACATAAACAATATGAATTTCCCCCTAGATTTTATAAATCTTATAACTAATCTGTATAGCAACTTATTCTTTTTTATGAAAACTAGCTATTTTCTTTCTAGTGCTTTCAAAATATTAAAAGGTACTATTTGCTGTAGCAATTTAACCTTTCACAAACTTTCTTAGATTTAATAGCAAAATTCAAGGATTCTCAACTGTTTTCCTGTAAAATTCAATTATTTGCATGTGATATTTTAATAACAAGTGCTGATGTTGAAGCTTCAGTAGTGATTTAATGAAGTCTATTAATTACTTTGAAAACACATCAGGTTTAATGTTTAACCCTGACAAAACATACCCCTGGATTCATGAACCCTGTGCCAGGTGCAGGCGTAGCATATGCGGGACAACGCCAAATATGTCCGCCGAGCGATTCAGGTACGAACCAACTCCACGTGTACTACCGGCGTACACCAGATCTACGCAGCCTTCAGCATAGGTATGCAAATCACCCCATGCGCAGTGTCGCACCATGCTAATGAAGGCATACAGCGATTCACGAAGTAGTGCAGGCGTAGTGAAAGCCCATGGAAATGTAAACCAAAAAACATGGTTTACATTTTCCCAAACAGAACATTGGAGTTATAGAAGTGGACCAGACATGTATTACAAAGTTAACATATGCCAATGGCGAAATACACAGCCAATGGCACAAAAAAAGATGTACAACACCTAAAAAATAACATTTAATGTCATGTCCACAGTGACACACAGTACAACCGCAGGGCATGTGTGTGCAAACAAGAATACAAAAGAAATATATACAAATGTCATAAAATCGCAATGAAAGACAAATTAGGATTGCACCATAATATGCAATGGTAGGCATGGCACACCACAAGCAAGGCGCAAGGGTTGCCAGGGGCCCGCGACAGTGTTCAGCACTGTAACTATGAATTAGTAGTCAATGCCATGCCAATGAGGCAGGTAATACTGAATCGCAAACGTCCCGCCGGATTAAGGATGTACCTGACGGCGCAGCGCTATAACACCGAGGAGTGTATCAAAGGTGATACATGACATCAGCAGAGGGGTGTGCCACCGTATCAGTAAGCACATTGGAGCAATGCAAATCTGGCCTGGCCGTTGCTAAGCAAAGCTGAAGGACAGGGTTGGGGAGGAGGGTATAGAACCGTTTAGCTGAGAGCACACATGGTGCCCGAAAGCGCATGTGTACGGGGATGAACTCCTGCCCGAAACCCGGTAAGTGGATGCACGCGCCGTGAACAATAGCACAAACAGGAAGGTCAGGGGAAGAAAAGAAGGAAATGCCGAAGCAGGGTAATTGGCGTACTAATGAGCAATTAACACCAATCAACTCACGGTGGCCAATCAACGGCAGTAGACAAGCCTGCATGCAGAAACCTGCAAAACAGGATAGGGGAGGCATAGGATTGCAAAGAAAGGTGGGGAGGACCTGGAATGCAAAGATAGGAGAACTGCCATAGCAGAGCAAAGCAAACCCACAGTAGATCGGCAATAGCACACATTACGCAAGATAAGCCAGGTCTAGGAAAGTACAAATGAAAGCAGGCAGCTGGATGCATGCCAGCAAATGGTAGGTGTAACGTGCACAAATGTAAATGGAAGGGCAGGAGGTCATTCACAGCATCCAAATGTAATGCAACACCAAAGGCAGCACAATAGTGGTTTTGTAAATAAAACACAGAAGATACCCTGTAGCCATGATCGTACATACACACCCTATGACATCATCAGTGTTCACAGCAAAACAGTATAAAGTGTGAAAGCACCCAACACACACCTTTGTATTCCCAAATACCGCACCATAGGTGTAAACAGACGGGGAACTTTTAAAATGTACATGTTGGGAGCTGACATAGCTGTAATTCATCAGCATTTGTTACAGACCGACGGTGTTGTGGAGGATGATGCCAACAACCACCGTAGGCCTCGAAGGAGGAGAAGAGTGTTCAGACCAAGGGTATCCTACCAGGGGCTACATGATCTGGAGATAGTAGAGCATTACAGGGTGGACAGGGACATCTTACAGCAAATAGTAGAGCTGTGCCGGCCACGCCTGAGAACCAGAAACAACAGAGGGGAACCCATCCCAGTGGACACGAAGGTATGTGCAAGCTTGCGAATACTAGCCAGAGGTACCTTTCAAAGGCCAACTGGAGATATAATGGGGATCTCACAGACATTGGCATCCTGGGTACTACACCAGTTCCTGGATGCCATGTTACCACTTGCCAATGAGCATATAAACTTCCCCCGAACTCAGGAGGAGTTGGCCAGCAATATGCATCACTTCCCACTGTGTGGCAAACTACCCGGAGGTACTGGGTGTGATAGACTGCACACACATACAAATTAAGTCACCACCCGGTGAGTATGGTAGGTGCTATATAAACTGCAAGGGATTCCACTCCATCAACTGCCAGGTCGTGTGCAATGCCCAGGGCATTATCATGGATGTGTGTGCTGGCAGCCCTGGAAGCTACCACGACTCCGATATCTGGTATGCCTCACAGCTGTATCAGGTATTTGTCAGGGGGGACATCTCACAAGGTCACCTTGTGGGGGATGCTGGCTATGCACTGGAGCCGTGGATGATGAACCCCATCAGAAATGCACACACACCAATGCAAGAACACCATAATGAGGCACACGCACAAACCAGAATCATCATAGAGCATGTGTTCAGGATGCTGAAATCACGGTTCCGGTGCTTGGACACATCTGGTGGAGCCTTGCAGTACTCTCCAGGCACATGTGCCCACATCTTCATAGTATGTGCCATGCTACATAATATGATCCTGCGGAAACAGCTGCAGCAGGGTCAAAATGGGGGAGGGCCTCACAGCCCACCGCAAGTGCCAAGGCCAACACAGGCACAGAGGGATCCAGACCATGGACATACTGTGCCAGTCCCAGTAGGCAGACGGAGGCATGCCCAATATGTTGTGTCAAGGCAGAGGATGTACCCATGACAGGCATTCGTCACCCAGGCATGCTGCATCCACGGTCGTATGAAGATGTAGCAAATTATCGGGTTTAGCTAATTGTGATATACATACCCAGTCCCGGAGTACAGCCAGTAAACATCACATGGACATACCATTAACTGGACCCATCAAGTTGTAAACTAACGGAGTCATCCATGTGAGTGTAGTGTGGAGTAACTGCTGTAGTGTACTGCACATACAAATTGACATAATTCGTGTACAACCCCCAGATGTCCAAGTGGTACATGCAGTGACTGTCGTGCATGTTCCTGGTCCCAAGAACCACAAGGGATGTAACGTAATCCCGACGGCACGGGTAATGCATTCTGGATGCAGGTCATCAGAATATGTGTAGCACACGTTAGCAGGAATAAGCGTTGCCCACAGCTGGTAAGCGATGTTTAAATACGACTATACGGATATGTGCGAAACAGGGCTAAGCATCACTGACCACTGTGCAGATCACGGTCAATGATGTACAGAACAGGTGACACCAGCATTAGTCACCCCTGAACAAATAGCACCTGCTCTGAAGGGTAAAACGACCACTGTCAGGAGTGGAACAGGCTGTCATGTACACAATCACCCAACACTATTGCTAGGCAAGATATACGTATGGTAGGGTTGCCACAGTTCAAATGACCAATGTGGGACATACGCCAGATGTCTGCAGGACGACACACACCCGGCCAGGACGCAAAACAGAACGTCAGTGTTTTGCATAGATAAAAAGCTTATTCTAGTAATGGTCGCAGGTACGTGTTCTGTGTCCTGTAACAAGTAGGTCGGTCAGATACAGAATAAGTGTGTTATGCAGCTATGACATAAACTATAGGGAATATGTTTGTCCCAAAGTTGCAGGACATTTGCTATGTTCACAAATATTTCGTAGGACACAACTGCACAAAGAGGGACTGTCCCTCGCAAAGTGGGATGGGAGGTAATCTTAACCTATGGCAGGTGTGTCATGTGCCAGGTACAGACACAAACATGCGGAGTCCAGGAAACACAGTATACACTGACAAACACACAATGAAAGGCGTAATGTGCCTGTCACCACCCCTGTCCGAGATATGTGTATATATATATATATATATATATATATATATATATATATATATATATATATATATATATATATATATATATATATATATATATATATATACACATATATAATACAGATAGAAAGGGCGATAGTGTGATATATGTCGATATACAAGGGGTCACTGGCATCTGCAAATATATAGATAGGTCGACGACATTCTAAACACCTTTGAGGTACAAATAAACAGGATACCGCCAACTATGGAACGTGTCACACACCGACACACATAACCAGGAGGCTGAAAGACAGAAAGAACACAGTACTGGAACAGTAGAACCGCGAGCAATATGACGATAGTAAGGACATGTAGTCACCGCTGGCGCGGTCCACGTATGTACCGTGTACAACTGTGGTTGTGAGTGATGTAGCCTGTGTATGTGTATGTTGAGGGTGCCATGTGTGTTCCGATGTGACTAAAGTGTGTGTGTGTGTCTGCATAGTGTGTCTGTAGGTGGCAACTCGGAGGTAGATGATTACGGTAGGTGCGGGTAAAGCTAGCCGTTGGCATGCGGTAAACACCTGTCCCACATTGGGAGGGACAGTCCCCCCTGGGCAGGTGTGTCCTGACATGAAAAATTACAAAGGGCAACTGTCCATGAGTTTAGGACATTAGTATGTCCCACATAATATGCAATAGTTGCAGGAAATACTCATGCCTGTATGTAAGAAATGGAAATGTTACATGCAAACCGATAAGTAGTGAAGGACCAAGAACAATTGGTATGTAATGAGGATAAAAGTATGTGCTATCCTGTGTACTGACCGTGGCCATATGTCAGCCTGTAAACACTACTGTGTGACCCGCAAGTGTCCAACTATGGCCATATGAAAAGGTGGCAAGCCATGTGACAGAGGGTCTGACACCAACACCACTGCAATGACTGCAAATATCTCGGACAGACATACACGGGATAGCGTTCATTTACAAATATCCCTGCACATATCGCTGTACATCCGGAGGTATGGAAGTATCAACCACACCTGCATACCATATAGAAACCAATTAACAACGGCACAAAGTAAATTCCCGTAACAGAAGTCTATTACGTGATAGCACTGTAATTAGGGAAGGGGCCCACACACATATATATGGACTACGTAGAAATGCAAGCCCCACAAAACCGTATATTGTACGTACACCCGCCTACATCCCCCACACTAGAAACAATAGCAATACAGACCGTAACAACAGCCCAAACATCTAGTTAGTCAATTACATCTGCTGAATCGTTGACATACCATGTGAGAGACACATTTAAAGGTGCCATGCAAAATAGTATCCATCGTATAATGGAACAATTGGCGATGTTACAGGTGTTTGCAATAGTCCTTTATCAGATGGGTGGGTGACAGGTACAGTCACAGGTAGAACCACATACTCAAGCCGTCACACACAATCCACGGGGGACATGACCCCAAAATAGACTTGGCTCTACACATAGCAGTTGCAATTACACACAACAAAACACAATACAGGCCATCTCCCCGAAGGCAGGGCAAATGGCCAACGCCCAGGTTGAGGAGAATTCCATTATACCCCACTGCTGCTGTGTAATTGGTGAATGGAGTAACTGCACAGCTGAATTGCACATAATTAGTCACACCGGACCACCAATTGGCGGAAGTAAACCACATGTTGCAGGTATAGACATATATAAGATTGACCTGCCAGATATGCAAACTGTATGCTCATACCGTATAACAGTTGAAAGAGTGATACAGAAGAGTGAGATAGAGACGAAACACCAGAATGATATCAAGGTATGTAGAATGTTAACTGTATGTATAGTATGTTCTGTATTACGTAATGTCAGTGTATGCATAGCATGGTTTGCAGTAATTAAAAGTGTCCTCCATGCATAAAGTGGGGAATAGTATTTATGTAGTGTTGTCTCGCTGATCTTACTAATGCTTGTAGAAGATGTAGGTCCAGCAGTGGTCCACACGATAAACAGCACAGATACCACAAGGGATGCAACATGATGGCGTTAAACAGAACAATGTCATACGACCCGCCATCAGTGGCAGGGTATGTCCAATAAGTACATGCCATAGCAGGGGATAGTACATGTAGATATACTGTAACAGTACGCATGTGTATGGGCATATAATGTCAATGACATGTCTAAGGTGGACCCTCTGTGCAAGTATGCATTGAATTATGGGATACCATGTAAAACATGTGTAATGTATAGTACAGCAGATTGATAAGTCAGATATGTTACACAGGAGAACAGGCATATGATGCATAACAAAGGTATCATATAGTGGTGTGAGTAGTATGTAATTAAGATATGTATAAACAGTTATGATGACATAAATACTATGTACTCCACTCTGCATTTGCAAAGGATGCAAACATTACTCCCATACTAGAATAGCAGAAGAGATGTGACAGACAATATGAACATGATTGGCGTGTACAATAACAGTATACATATGGCCTGTAGTCACGGGACATTGTAATAGCATGACAGCCAATCTAGCTGGAAGGGCTATACCAGTAACCATGCACAAAGGACATGTAATAGCTCCACAGGTTCATAGTGGGGTACCATGCAGTCTGGCAAGTCAATGTGTAACAACAACTACAGTGTGCACACCAGTGGCACCTCTCTAAGGTAGTGTCCTGTGAACAGAAGAGCCATGTTTAACCTGTATCACTGCACAGTGCAGCCACTGCAGTGATCCCTGGCGTACATGTGTCCACCATCCACCAAGCAAGGTATCACATGAACACTGCTACTGACTGTCCATGCGTGATGTACATAGGAATCATGCCCCAAAGCATGGTGAGTGTCCGGTATGGGAATGCAACCCCCAAACACATGCCACACACTGTCACGTGTGTGCACATATCCATGAGCATCATGGTCATAGTGGCTATTGTGTATGTCGTGTATGCGGAGTATATCCATAAACATATTTGCAGACATGGGCCCTGTCTTTGCAGCAGATGTCACCCCTGAGTATGTAGTCTGCAAATGTGTACAGACGTGGTGTCTGTACATAAGCATACTTTAACAGTTGTAGCTCAATAAACATCATGGCGTTTTAATGTTGAGTTGTGTAAAGCTGTTGTGCAAGGTACACCCTACGTGGGGTGTCGTACCCATGGATGTGTGTATACGTCCAGTGTTCAGAGGTACAATGGGTGCCTATGTACCAGTTACACACCCAGTACAGACATGTGTGGACATGTAGAAGGATATCCACACCACAGTGGCAATGTGGTAATCACAGGAGTGTGTGCGACATACATGTGTCTTACAAACATGTACAATGCAACATGTATGTAGGGGACTAACACCTATGTGATAACCAGTGGGTGGATGGTGTACTGCAAAGGTGATGTTCACACCAAGTGTCATGCAGGTAGAGGCCATGATGTTCATATCAGTATCTGTCACAGTGACACCTGTATGGATGGGGTCTGTATCAGCTGGTGGAGCAACAACGGTGCTGGATATGCAGTGGTCTGTAAAGCTAGGCAGGGAAGTCCCCTCAGTGGTAGCCTGTACCTCAAGGAAGCATATACCGAACATGAGGGCCCCATGATTGAGGACTGTGGTAAACCAAGTGTAACTGGATTGCAGTATGTGATATGGTATGCCACCCTCAGTGTGTGTGTCCCATCCATTAGCCACATTGCATAACATCCGGAGACATATGTTGTGATGTGCAGGTGGATGTGTATGTAATCAATACCAGAATGGAGAACGGAGCTGAATGGCAGCAAGAGGACAATGCAGGCTGTGTGGACACCCCTGTCATCATCAACTACTCTGGCGATTGTAGGAAAGGTGTTCAACATGTGTAGTAGGCATGCTGTGGCCCCAACAAGGCCAACCCAGCTGGCATCAAAGGACTGGAGCACAACAAAGACTCAACGAATGATGTCCATGATGATGTGCCCTATAGCCGTGCATAACAGTCCAGTGAGGTGTGTAGGGCAATAGTCCCAGTCATGCAGTGTGGTGCCACCTGTGTGGAGTGTTACTGTCGCTGTGTGCCAGTCAGCGGCCACAATGTCTGGTACAATGCTATTACTGAATACGGTGTCCCAGTGGGGAGACATGCTGTTCAGAGTTCTGTGGACATCACAGCCAGGGATATTGTAGGGTGACAAGGGGCCTGTGTCCTAGGACATATAGAGTGCAGGTCAGTACTGTGTAGGTGTGACTGAAGGTACACTGCAATGTACCTGCAAGGAATGTGGCCCTGCAGGGAGTGAGAGGGTGTAATCTTAGCAATGAAGCCATCAGACAGCATGTTGCCAACATCACCTGTTACTGTCATGTTCCAGAGTGACAGTTATATGTGTGAGCAGATGTGGGTATTGCATACAACTACTGACATACCACCATAATGCCTTGTGGTACATCTCGGAATGTGTCGCAGTAATGTGTACGTAGCTAGTTATGGAGTATGTGATGAGGGATCCTGTGGCCCTACTGAGGCTGACCAGTGAGTCACGCCACCCATGGGAATGTACACCACTGTGTAACAGCCCCCACCTGTTGTTGTAAAGTATGTCCGTGGGACCACACCCCCAGAGTGTCGTCTGTAATCTGGTGTGTACCATCATGGCTCTGTGTGGAATAGCATGAACCACATTGTCGTGCACATGCTATTGAAGTGCACTGGGGTATGTCTCAGTGTTTGCATGTGCATTGTCCACCTGCACATGTGTCACGACAACAACTACCGCTGTCATACGACATCTGTATTTGGTGTTGTAGTACTCATCTACTGTGTATGCCGTGAAGTGTGTGGTGCCAGTATGTGGCTAACAAGGGTGGGTAGCAGATGCTCGGATTCCACCAATGTGGGGATAACCCCAGGTGTGGATCAGCAGTCACATGTTGGTAGTGTCCATGTCAAGAATACTGTTGGTCCTGGAAGTGGTGTATGGGTTGAACCAGCCGAGCGGAGGTTATGACTCACGCACAGTGTACGCCTAATGTGTCAGTACATGTGCAGCTATCACAGTTAAGTGTGGTTTACTGTCACTCTCACATTAGTAGCAGCAGTAGTTCTGGACACAGTTATATGCACATGGAGCACCTGTGATGCATTGTGCGAAGTAACCAGCCGGGATGTGTGTACAACATAGTGGAATATGGGGACACCTCAGCTGTGGGTGTGCCAGTCCAGGTACATGCCTGAGAGGTATGGTCTGTCTATAACCAGTCATTGCAGGTGTGCTCTGCTTAGCCAAGAGGCAGGTCCCAGTCACTGCAGAGATATTGAAGTGGTGCAGTATCAGGTGTGCCTTGTCTGCATGCGTCACAGAGGATGATGTCAAGCATTGTGTGACATGACTACATGCTTCGCTAGCCAGTTCCCGTTCTGGTGGTGACTGTTATTGGACACTGTGCAAGACAGGCAGTATAAAAGCAGCAAGAGTCCAACATATTATCCGTACTCCCAGGGCTGACAGGTGCAGGTCAACTGTGCCACAGCATCATGTTGTTTGGCCGGGGTCTGTCAAAGTGGATGTATACTAGATGCCTGTGGAATGACAGCAGAAGCATGGACAACTATTGGGAGTGACACAGTCATTCGTAGTACAGTGGTAACAGGTCCGGATGACCGCAAAATGCCTCCCAGGGCGTGGACCACACCATCAAGGTGACAACACTGGTGGGCTATTGCATGTCCCTGCACATGTAGTCTGTGCCCTGAGTGACAACTTCAGTCACACAAACATGGAAAATGAGTCACATCGTACCTGCTGACTTGTGGCATGTGTGCATAGGTTATGTTGCAGAACCAGTTACTGGACAGCAGGATGTAAGTGACTATCACCTTGTGTAGCCTGCTGAGTGGAACAGCAGTGTGACTGCCGACAGTCACCTAAGACAGGTGTGTTGTGTATGTTATGACACCCTATTGGCTGTATGTGATGGGCACACATGTCTGTGGGCTATAGGTTGGTGTGGTTGTGTTTGGCGATGTGGGCTGTCGTTGGTGCCCACACAGAGTATGGAGGGGTAATGTACAAGGTGTCTCCATATGTGTGGCCTGTGGTGGGGATCATGTGGGACTATGTGATGTGTGGGGTGCATTGCCAATGTTGCACAACCCCACATGACTGTCAGGTGCAGTCAGGGTTGGTGACAGTATAACCCCCAGCAGGGCTGCATATGTGCATCCCCCACAAGCTGTACTGTTGTATGTTGGGAGGTGTGCATTGACTGTGTACATGAGAATAGCTCTATTGCCACATGTACAACATAGTCATCATAGTGACAGGCAATAGCACTGGTACGTGCCAGTTGGACATGCCTGTATATAAGTGGTACGTGGCAGGTGGACACGCCGTAGAAACCAACATGTCTCATGAGGTATGTGAGTGATGTGTGTACAACAGCTGTTGTACAGTTATCAAGCTGGAAATGTATGGACAGACAGTGTACCTGTGGGGACTGGTGTGAAATGGGTGCTAAACTAAGCAGTAGCTCATAAAGTGCCAAGAAGCTCTGAACAAGTGCTGAGCATGCCCATACATTACATATAGGGTGTTGTATAATATCAACCCACAAGTGTTGACAACAGTCATGATTGGTGGCACCGCATCAGAACACTGCCGGGTATAGTCTGCAAGTCCATGAACCATTATCAATGTAGATGTTAGCAGTACAGATGTACAAGACAGTATGGATGTTTGGCTACAGATGCCTGTGTATGTCACAGGAGTGTTCTACTAGTGGCCTGTTGACAGACTCACAACTACCAAAGTTGCTGCAGTGACATGTGCATATCACACGGTGTCAGCTATAGTAAACCAGGGTTAATGTGTTGTACCCCACCCGCATTGTAGCCCATACCACACAGACAAATGTCAGCCATCTGTGTATGTGAGGATGTGAATGGCCATGACCTATGGGCAATTGTTGTCACAGTGTTGTGAACAACATACAGAATGGGCTGTGTGTGTGATGTGTGTGACATATGTGCACATTCTGGTGGATGATATCAACAATGTCACCACTAGGGGAATACCCCTGTACCCATTAAGAAACACCTAGGCTGTGGTCAACAGTATGGACACTGTGTTAGGGATGGTGTAATGTAGTACACCTCCCTGAGCTGGAGACATCTCCCTGGCCCTTTAGGTAGTCATCCAAGGTACCCATGATATGACAGGGTGGTATCCATGAGCACAGAGATCATTGGACAGGCATACACAGCACCTGTGTGACCAATATTGGAATACACATCACCCTCCAGGGTTAGGGCCCATGCGTGGATGGCCGATACCAGCCTCCACAATACTCACCTCCAGTATGCAACATGCTATCCACCTTGCATACAGACATATGCCACACTATGCTGTTAGACATGCTACATGTCCATAGCCTGATCTGAAAGACATACATCATGGACAACCACCGTCCTACGACTAGGATGGCCACATGCCGGGCAGATCCCTGTGCCATACCTGTGACATACTCCCGCCATACCATGCAGCCCTGTCCACATAGCTGCACATATCCCTGTCATACATGGTGTGATGGCCGTATGGTAGATGTAGTATCATCTATCTGGATCAGTAATGTGTCACTGATGCCCCTCATGGTGGCGTAATGGGTGTCGGATACAGCTAGGAAACCCAGCCCATACATGCTATAGCCGATAACCTTACCTGCGAATGATGTCCGACTGGCCATTGTCCCATGTCTATCACACGTGCAACACAGGTGATCTGTGGCAGGATGTTGAACAGCTGTACAGTGCAGTGTAAATGTCTATGGAAAAACAGATGCATGTAGAGGTTTCCATGCGTACTTGGCGCATTGTCACTGCCCAAGTCCAGTAAGGCTGTGTCTGTGTTGATATGTGACATATCCACAGCATCAAGGTCAACAGCATTACCGTGGATACATCAGGCATGAGTAGATAGGTAAGAACACCAATGCAGGCAAACAGACATGCCCACATGGAGACTGACGTCACATGCAGTAGGAACACTAATGAGGTGACACACATATATGGGGATGATATCCAATGCATACTGGGTGTTACATGTGTGTGACACATACATGCCAGTCGTGTT
This sequence comes from Protopterus annectens, assembly GCF_019279795.1. NCBI lineage: Eukaryota > Metazoa > Chordata > Ceratodontiformes > Protopteridae > Protopterus > Protopterus annectens. The sequence goes on along the minus strand of NC_056727.1, from coordinate 84,106,181 downwards.
AGTATCATGTTGATTTGCAAAGATAACTGTGCGAATGTACTCGAATGTATGTGCAGCAGTATCAATGTACATGTCTTTAAATGTGACATGTAACCTTCATCATGTCTTACAGATAATGCCGCGTACACGCCTACCAGCATATAGCCGACAGGAGGATGATGTCATAATCCCGTACCTCCATGAGAACTATGAGGTGTTATTTAGCCACGTGCCACAGCATGCACAGCAACGGGATGACCTGTGGCAGGATCTTCGCAGGAGGGTCAATGAAGTGGGAGGCCACAACCGCACCTACCAGCAGGTGTGCAGACACTGCACTGACCTGATATATCATGCAAAACAGCATGCCACTGCTATCACCAGGGAACAAGGTGGAATGGTTGGTGGGCCACCAACCCAGCCCCCACTCACACACACAGAGGAGCTACTGGCCAGTCTGTGAATACACCCACAAACACTAGCTGCCATCGTGGAGGTGGGTGTCTCCCAACCAATGAGCCTGGAGTTGCCTGGTAAGTCAGTACTGAACATATGGCCAGTATATCCCACGTACGTGCATGTGTCAGTGTACATCATGTAATGTAACAACATATGCAAGGTATGTAGACACAAATGCTTTATGCTACCCTGTGTATGCACCATACCTCTGAACTGTACAGGTATTTGCAGGATGTCCAGATGTCTGCCACATATTGTCGGTGTGTTCCCCTTAATATCTGTCGCTTTCTGGCAAATAGCTGAGGAATGGAGTCATTAAATGATGACATACAGTTGTGTTTACGACTGCACATTCCATGTCAAACCCATGTCCATGCAAACCTATTGGTCTAGCAAATTTCTAAGTTAGTAAGAGCAATATGTCACAGTTGTCCCTATATGTCCCCCATCATAGTAGGCTTTGTCCACATTTATTGTTCTAAGAGGTTGAGAGGTATGGTATGCACACATGTGCTGACTATATGCTATTGTACAGGCGAATGTGTTAACCTGCACTGTGCACCCTGTGGCTGTCATACAGTCATGGATAATGTTCATACTGCTGTGTCACCCTATACAGGTACCTCTGGCGTGCCGCACAGACAAGAGTCCATTACAGGTGAGACTATCATCGGTATCAGGCATGTCAAAGCATAGATCTATTCACCATGTGGCCAGTTAATACATGGATATACAGGTCGCATCACCCATCATCCACACAGGCCACCCATGTGCAATATATACAACTGAAATTATACACAGACATGAAACTACAGTATTTGTCATTGCTACATGTGTGTCCAGCTGTGCATACAATGGTGGAGGTGTTCTACAATGGAGGCATATGTACTATACAGTGGAACAAAATGTGTGGCACACAAACCAGTACCGCACAGTGAGCAGTGATATGGGCAGACCACAGGTGTCACCATTGTGTTATATGCCCCTGCAATGGTTTCACACATTGTGATGTTCCATCCGACATGTCTGAGACACGTAGCGTTTTGGTTGCAATATTGTCACAATTTCCCATAACCCATACCCCACATACCACACATACACCTGTTGTCTGCATAGCCCTGTGGATGGTGACATAACCATCGGCTATGGGTATATGTCATATGGGACAACACAGGCATGTGTGATAGATGGCCATCACATACATGACCAACACATATGCACACATGGCCATGGGGGATGGCCAGAGACACATAGCCACACAGAAGATGGGATGTTGATACACCCTGACCCACTTTGTCCACACATGGTCCAAGTACAGCTGTACTAGACCAGTTGTACAGGTGATGTGGTACGCTGCACATCATAAATGCCTGTGCACAGCTAGTGGAGGTGTCAGTGACATGTACCTCATAAGATGTGTTGAACATGATGTTTGTGTCATAGCATGATGGTAGTCACCTTCACAGATTCCACTGACAGTGACACCAGGCCACAGAAACTGTACTTTTCCCCCCTGCCGTAGGACATCACTGTTAGCTGTGCACCTTGTGTGCATGGTATGTTAATGTCATGTGTGAAATGGTGACGTGACAGGTCCGCTATGTGTGTACATGGTTGCCAGGCAGCTAACACTCTGTAGTCATCATGCAGGGGTGTCATCTGTATGTCCTCCAGTGACCTGTCACATGACACAGCATGGTTGGGTGTGTATACACCTCAGCATCGTAGGTCACAATCCACAGGTATGTCATGGGTATGCATGCAGTTCTGGATATGCAATGCATACATAACATGCACTGTTTAGCAATATAGACGCCTCATGATGCCATGCAATGGCACAGTGTCTGTACATAACACTGTACAGCAATGGAGATGGCTCAGTCCCCTACCATGCCCATGCACATTTGCTCAACATGCATTCTATCTGTAGGGCATATGGACAACACTGCAATGTGATACCCAGTACGATGCTGTGCATGTGCCAGGACACCATTGTGTCAGGCATGCATGCATGTTAATGCACACGTCAGCAGATTACATGTCAAGGTCACGTCAGCCATGTGTACTGTTATCCTGTTCTGGTCCACATGGTGTATCACGGGGATGCATGCATACTACCATGATTGTGTGAATTGCATGGATAATGATATGACACCTGCCTGCTGTAGTGTGCATTCCAGGGGGTATGCTTACAAACACTATTGATGTCTGAGCTGCATGCTGTCAGCTGTATCACAAGCATGCTACATGCCATCTGTCACCTCACATGCATGGTGTGTCAGTGTGTGTGTCAGTGTGTGTGTGTGTGTGTGTGTGTGTGTGTGTGTGTGTGTGTGTGTGTGTGTGTGTGTGTGTGTGTGTGTGTGTGTGTGTGTGTGTGTGTGTGTGTGTGTGTGTCTATTGTAATTTAGAGTCTTTCTTTGCATTCACAGGTGATGTAGGTGCGTTACCCTCCTGCGGTCCATCTGATAGTGTCCCCACAGATGCTAGCAGTGATGAACATATGCATGAGGTACAGGCAGGGATGTCAGGGGCGGAATCTGTGCCAGCGGTTGCCATCCCATATATGTCCCCCTCTTCCCCACACACAGTTCAGCTGCCAACATATACTGCATCTACAGTGGCCATAGAGGAAGGACAGTCAGTGTTTGTTAGCATTGAACAGAAACGTGTGGTGGCTACAGAAGGTGTGTCTCCACATCATGGTGGCAGTATACTGACTGCAAATGTGCCACACAGGCATGTGGCTGGTGCTGCTCATAGGAGGACCTCTGGCAGACATGCACCTGCAGGACATAGCGCAGCAACTGGGATCACAAAACGCATGTTCCAGACTGTAATGGCGACAAAGGCAGCTGCCGAATGGCAGAACAGAGAAGGGTAGAGGCTGCAGAGGGCTGCTATCAGTACCCTAAACAACAACATCCACGCATTGGCAGGTGCTGAACAGCAGCTTGCTGATGTTCTGGACAGTAGATTGGGTGACATGGTCAGAATCCTCGACCATGGCATGGCAATCCATGAGTGTGAGCTGTCTGTGCTGGAACATCTGGTAGGGGTGAGGCGTAGGACACATGGACATAGGCCAGCTACACCACCTAGTGCAGGTCAATGTGAGCGTGTCACCTCACATGGCCACTCCCATAGTGCCGGTAGCAGTAGCAGTGCAGCTGATGCTGCGATGTCCACACCAGGTCACAGCAGGCCACATGGACATGGCCCTGGACGTTCCCGGTGGGGACACGGTTCCAGTGGCCATGTGTCATCGGACAGTAGCCATTCTGTACCTCTGCCTGGTAGTGCCCGTGCAACCCCTGGCAGGCACAGGACACGTGGCAATGTCCGGTCACAGTAAGCTGTACAACCTGGTCTGTACAATCTGGAGCTGTCCATAATACCCTTGTGTAGGCCTCACAAATGACAGAACTGTGTGCACACATACATGCACACAGCAAACACAACTGTAGGGCTCCACAACACCCACATGCATACGGAACAGACATGTCCATTCAAATCACTGGCCCTTACCCGCACACATGATGTCATCCATTGGTGCAGCCAATGCCCCTGGCAAACAATATCACCCTGTGCATATGATGAAGTCTGTGCCACATCCCTGTCATCCACACCATCAGTGCAGGGATATGCTCATATGGTCTGATGCACAGGGTGAGAGGTATATCTAACATTACTTCTGTATGCATATTGAGGGATGTGTATGTTGTATTGGTCATGTGTGAATACTGAGATGTGAGAGGTGTATCTAACATTACTTGTGTATGCATATTGAGGGATGTGTATGTTGCATTGGATGTGTGTGAATACTGAGAGATGTGTATGTGACATCAGTGGTGTACTGTCGACATGCACCAGTCATACCATGTAGTCCAGGTGCAGCATGCATTGTGATATATTCACAGTATGTGTCTTGGTTACAACAGTAACAGCATGTTGGTAATGATGCCCTGGTTCCCTCCTATGGTGTAGTGGTATGTGCCTACAGGTAACAGTGTTTGCAGTCCCCCATGTGTAACTGTGGAGTACTCACAGGCATGTATGGCAATATCAGCATGCTAAACGTACCCTCAACCTGACTGTTGGACAGTCGAACATGACACAGATGTCCGAACATGACACAGATGTCCGCACATATACTGCACCTGAAGCCTGTGGTCAGTTGAACAGGCTACAGCGGACAGAGATGTGACATACATACCGGGAAACATTACAGGTATGTTGACATGGTGCAGGGGTTGTACACAGCGGTCTGGCCAATGATGACGTTAGAGGCCACCTGATAGCATGAGGCCACACTGTGTAGCAGTAATACCCTGTCACAGTACAGGAACATGGCCACATTCACGGGGTCTACAGCACTATAATGCACACCCCATAGTGTTGAGGTGTGGACCCTTGCCTATGTGGTCATCACCCTCGCAGTACTTTGCACCCACATGATGTGGCACAGAGAAGGGACATGCACAGGTAGCCAGTATGGCTGGGACCGATGGCATCAACAGGGTAGTAGACTGCATCACCATGAGGGGTTAGTGATCCTATTTCCACAGTATGGTAGCATACACCCTCCCACCAAGCACCAGATAGCCATACATACATACATACATACACACACACACTGTGGTGACCAGATATGTGTGTACGGATAGCCGATGTGTGTGATGCACCACACCTGCTGATGTCATGCTTCCCACACTGCAGTATGTACAGATCTCTACAATGGTGTACAGGGATGTGTTACATCTAGGACATAGTCCCCACCATATGTGGCATGTGTGGTCACACAAGCGGACACACATGGCAGTGCTGGGAATGATACACCTGCCATATCATGAGCCGTTTGATAGACATGCAGCGGTAATGTCCGCAGTATGTGTACCAATACTATGTCTGGCAATTGTGTGGCTATATGCACATGGGAGGATGTCAGTGATACAGGTGTCACGTGACATACAGTTGGTAACACCTGACCACTGTGTATGCATTATGTCATCACCATCAAGTAACAGTGACATAGCGTACTGTTTGCACATGGCATGGTAGGATGGCGTGTGACACACCTGTAAGCCATCCCCAGCACACATCCATCTACACAGGTGGATCACCACTTTATGTATACACATCCCTCCATACGTGATGTACAACCAACCGTACTGTCTGTATGTCACCATATACAGGTGTCAATGATGGGGCTGCATTGCGACTGCATGTTGTAGTTAGGCACAGCTGTATTACGGACATCAGCCATCGCACATGCATGGTTGCTGCATGCACAGTACAGATTGTACATGTGCGTTGGTCCTACATGTGTGTCCTGTAGCCATGTTTGTATACATTGCTATTGGTGGACATGTGTGTTGACATACATAACACATGGACTGTGGTATGATATCACGGGTGTCATGGGCAACTACTACAGGGGAATGTGTCCTCTGTCAACATTGCTACCTCCTGTACTGTGAGCATTCAACAGACATGGACCCACCTTCCATTTGCATGCGTATGATTGTTTAGGCCACTGTTCTGCGTGGGGGACAGCAAAGGCTTAGCTATGTACATATGTGTTGTGTGTGTGGTCCATGCACACATCCACTACAATCACATGTTGGACATATCCAAACATGTGTGTTCGTTGGTGTACAGCAGCACTCATCTGTCACAGCTGTGTAAGACCCGGGGCCCCTGGTACGTCTTGAGCTGACCTGGTCATGCATAGTGGTATAATTGCAACTCTGGACCCCACCCAGTTCAGGTTTGTAAAAGCAGATCATTTCTCCTAAACCTGATAGACTTCTTTGAAGCAGTCACCAAATCCGTTGACAAGGGTGAGGTGGTTCACACAACTTATCTAGATCTTGCCAAGGCTTTCAATATCATCCCCCACTCTGGAATTATACATAAACTCACTAAACTAGGTATAAATCCCTATGTCACAAGATGGGCTGCCAACTGGCTCACTGACAGAACCCACACTGTAAAAGTAGCAGACTCCAAATCTGACTTCAGACCAGTGACAAGTGGAGTACCACAGGGTTCAGTCCTGGGTCCTCTCCTGTTTGGTTTCAACTTCTCTGAAGTACAGGCTAACACAGAAGGTCTTTGGCTAATGAAGTTTGCAGATGACTGCAAACTAGGAGCCATAATCAAAACTCCTAACGATGTGGACATCCTACAAAAGGGCCTCACTGAGACAGATGCCTGATGTCAAAGACATGGTCTCAAGTGCAATGCCAAAAAGTGCATTGTCATCCCCTTTGGTAAAAACTCTGTACCCATGAACTACAGCATAGGTGGTAGTATACTTAACACCGAAAGTCTGATAAGAGACCTTGGGACACAGGTGGACAGTAGTCTCTCCTTTGATAATCACATCACAACAGTAGTCAGGAAATCCTTCTATGTGGCACACCTCATCAAAAAAGGTTTGTCATCCAGGAAAAAAGCGGTCATTGTTCCCCTCTACTCATCACTCATTAGACCCATTATAGAGTACAATGCCCCTTTTAGTATGTACCTCACAAGACATCTACAACAACTGGAAAGGCCACAGAAATACCTCACAAAGAGGATTACCGGCCTCAAACAGATGCCCTATGCAGATCATCTCCAAAAACTCCAGCTTTACTCCATCGTATATTGCCTACTCAGAAGTGATCTCTACCTAACATACAAAGCTATGTCAAACCCAGAGCTGTTGGACATGCTCCACTTAAAGAAATCCCAATCCTTGTGAGCTACATGCTCTAGGGACCTAAACCTTGTCGCCACAATAAACAGAACATGCCAGAGGGATAGATTCCTGTCTCAGAGACTTCCATACTCTGGAATAAACTACCAATTTATATCAAACAAAGCTCCTCATTAGCACTCTTTAAGAAAAATCTTGATGATTGGATGGGAGATAGGAAATTCACCCCAGGGATCACCTCTGTGGCTCTGCTCAACAGTGGCACAAGAAAATAATTTTCTTGGGTGGCAAAAGCCAGGGTACCTTTTTGGCTGGGCTTGTATAGGCCCCAGGGCCGATCGCCTAGTACCTACCTATGAACCTATGAACCTATGAACATAAAGCAGCAAGTACAATGATCTCCTGGAACAACCTCTTGCTGATCAAAATTTGTTGTATGAATGGCTAAGAAGACATGAATTGAAATTAAAAGATGAAAAATTAATAAGGGCAATCAAGGATACTAGACTACAAACACTGGTTTACAAAATCCATTGAAAATATATGAGAAACAGACAAATGCTTGCTTTTTAAAAAGAACTGGAAATAGTCACACATTTTGTTGCTGGGTGTTATACACTCATAGCAGAAGGCCTTTTTACTGCAAGGCTCAATAATATGGAATGACCGTTGCATTGGTGATTCTGTAAACACTACAACATATAAGTGAGAAACACTGGAAACATGAATCAGATTATAGAGAAGGATGAAGTATATATCACAAGGAATCACCCATTACCAACAGTTCAAATAATTAATGCAAAAAAACAGATATATTAGGCCATGAATGAATGACAAAAGTAGCATTGGTTATTGTAATTGTTATACCCAGTAATTACTGTATGTTACATAAAGAGAGACACAAAGTCATAAAATATCAGGTTTTGAAGGCAGAAATTAGAGCAATATGGAAAAAAGATACCCAGACAGTTTAAATTGTTACTAGGAGCAATGGATCTAATACAAAATAATTTAAAATCATACATAGATATGCTATCAATAAATATAACTATGTATGAATTTCAGAAGAAGATAATTCAGGGCACATTATCAGTGCTGAGAACACTCTTGGCTCACATCAAAGAATGAAACAATAATAATTTCATGAACTCTAATCATACCCTGACTTATGAATGGGGTCCATTCTTGTCATGGTATTAGAAACCCAAAATACTTTGAGAAATTAAAGCAGGGGAAACCAAGCATCTGCTGGGAGAATGGCAGTATCTACTAGGCTGAACAGCTGGTACATCATCAGATGTGAGCCAACATGTCACTGAATATGCCAGATCCCACTCCCACAATGATACTACTTCCACTGCTACAACAGTGGGTGTTCATATCAAGACTTAGTCGGCCATGTGGTCATGTTTGTAGATGTAGTTGTGATGTCAGCACATCCAGCAGATATTGTTTACATTCAGGTAGTACCATGACTTCTAACTAGGGTCATGGAACTAGCAATGGAACTCCTGACAGAGGTAGTTCGTATGGTTGGTGGTGTCAACCATGAACTGGACTTCAACCATGTATGCCTCAAACCTCTTCAGGATGCCAGGTCATAGTACTAGCATAAACACTGTTCTGTTCCTGAACACACCACACACACACACACACACACACACACACACACACACACACACACACACACACACACACACACACACACTACACCTCACTTTAATCATAATAGCTTATATACACACACAAAATAGTCTTTAAAATGGACATTGTTAAAACTGAAAGATACTGTCTCTGACAGTGCAATAGCTACTCTGATCTCTCATCTCTTACACTTACACACTTCTTTTGCACTAGGCTTGCCATCCTGTAACACCCCCCCCCCATGATGACTGTGCCCTGCCCTTTGCACAATCCTCTGATTTAGGGTTGCCTATGTCTGATAATCAAAATTTCCTAAGGTTATATAATCAATTTTCAATTTTTGTTTAGTCTGATTAAATTCAGCTGTGTTATTAGTTGTAGTGGCCTTAGCTGTAGGTTTAGTATTAGTTGTAGTACTTATGTAGTACAGTTTGCTCATCCCCTTGTGCTGAAATTGTATTGATCCATGTTGGGATGTCTGATCTGGACTGCTTATGTCTAATGCATAATAGTGAGCATGAAATGCATGGTTTTGGTGAATACCTTTTTTCTTCTTGTACTGTTGAACTTGATTTTGTAATTTGCATTTTAGTTGTCTTTTCTTCTGTAGTGCTAAGGTTGTATAGCTATCTTGATCAACTGCCTGTGCAGATGATACTGACATTGACCTACAAACTGTGGGTTTGTTTGCACAGGGTTGCTTATGCTTGATGCACAAGATAAAAACATAATTACATATGGAAGCAAAATATTTTGTGTTCCAAATGAATACATCATATTTGTTATTGTCTCTATTTGCTCACTTTATTAGGCATTGCTATGACATTTCTATATAGGTAATCATGATGAGTCACTGTTATTTTCTTTACCTTCTGTAAAAGGACTGCTTCTTTTCTGTCTCTAATCACCCTCATTTTCTGTTTGGTTCAGACCTTCTTTTACACTATGCTTAGAAGTTATCCAGCTACAGCCAGAAACGTAGCTAAATTGCAGGATTTTATTCAGGGTTTTCTTTTGTAGTCTATGAGGAATTGAGTCTGCAAGGATCTCTCAATGCAATGACAGTTTTAAGACTTCTGCAGTAGTGTGGGGGAGGGGACTTTCAATTCCTCTTGAACTACAAAAGAAAACACTGAACAAATGTCTGCAATTTAGTTACTTTTCTGGCTGTAGCTGGATAACTTCTAAGTATAGTGTAAAACAAGGTCTGAGCCAAGCATAAATGAGGGTGATTAGAGACATAAAATAAGTGGTCTTTTTACAGAAGGTAATGAAAATATCAGTGATCTTCACAAATCCCATTATATGTCAATGGCATATCTGGCACGAGTCATACAAAGCATTATGGGAAAGAGAAAGGGTTGAGGGAGAACAAGATCATGTTGATACATCAAGCCCTATTGGTAGCCATGTTGTGGAAAACAGGCTAAAATTACAAATAAAGCACTTAGAGTAATTTTGAGGTGTTAAAATAGGTCAGGAAACAAAGATAGAGTGAAAACATTTAGTTCTAGGATGGAATTTTCCTTTAAGGAACTTGTAGAGTATTCTTGAGGCAGAGACTTGTGAAACCCCAGTATGTCCCATTTGTATTAATGAAAAGTCTCTGTAGATAGTATATTTAAAGCTACACATACTTCTGTTTCCACTGTGCTGTGTTCTCCATGATTCTCACAAGGTCTTAGAGGAGGAAGGCAGATGTCCACTATTTCATATATAGTATCCCTGCCTGCCCTGTAGCATTCTAGTATTTCTATGTTATGTAGTCCATGGTAGGTCAAATGGGGTATAAACAGCCTACTCCTTCTAGACTAAAATCTGATTTTTTGTTTTGAGGAATGTATTCATTTTTTTCTGTTTGTGAGATTACAGAGGTGGCATATGAAAGTTCATGGGGTTTGAGGGGGGTTGCCCCCACATCAAGTGTGTATGGGGGCTTGCCCCATTGCAAAAACACTGATAATTTTTTTTACTCATTTGTGTTTGAGACATTTGCTTTCAATTTTTAGGTCCGTGGGTTTTGTCACACAAAATTTTGTAATAGGTCTGGTAGCTGCAGGCATCTGCATGTCACATGGTACACTATTCTAGAATATTCGGTCTGAATACACATCTTAGTCACAGTAGATCATATCCTTAGCGCTTTTGTTTTATTTAATGGCCATTGAGACACTATGTGCTGTCAAAAGTGAGGATGCAGTTGCCAGAACTGAAAAAAAAATATTTGCAGTACTGACGAAATATGTCTGCAGAATTAAAAAAGCAAAATACATTTGCTTCCAACATTTTATGAGTATGGAACCACAAATGTAAATGGAAAATACTTCAACAACCAGGGATTCTCTTTCTGTATGTGAATATAGCTAAATTCTGGATGGCTGAGCTCCAGGAAATTGATTTTGTTCCTCACTGTTAGGAAGTTAACTGGAAAGCCAGACAAAATATCATGTGCTGCTTTCCTGTATATCACCTGTATATCACCAAGGAAACAGCCTTAATGGTATTTAACTCTCAGATTTATTGAAGAAAAGAAAGGTAAAACAACAGCAGATAGGAAAACATGAAATTATAATGAGCCTGAAAATAACCTGATATCTGTTAACCTTTTTTTTATAGCAGGGTATATAGTTGGGTCTATATTATATTATCACATGCTTACAAAAGTGAACGATAATTAATCGACCCCATGTAAGCAAAATCTTACAATATCAAAACCTCAGAACAGTGATTTTTTTCCAAGGAAAAAAAATCAATGTTCTACAATAAAAAAAAAAAAAAAAAAAACAGTCCCCTACTTAAATATACCAACTCCGAGATTGCACTACAGTGCCAAAGCCAGCAAAGTAATGAAAGCAGCCAAGCAAATTCTTTCCCAGGGAAAGAATTTGCTGATAAGCCGCTTCACTGTTTTGTCTTTTCGCTCTTTTCAGTTTGATCAAGACGCATTCGACAAACTGCATCTGCGATCTCGTAATAGGGAACCATAAACTCATACAAATACTATTAGGATTTCATCACTGAGATGAAGAACAGAGATAAGGACTGTGAATTTGGTGAGGTACATGAATTGTTAATAATATATAGTGATTTGTGATATTTTAAATGATAAAACAAGACAGGCTTTTAAGAAAAACAAACTTAACATTATCAACAGTTGTAGACGCTACGGATATGTGCTTATGCACATTTAACAAAAATAAAAACTAAGGAACTAGATGTGTATTACAACATGCAAGTCAAATAAAAACTCAAAAGTAAAAGATATAAAGTGAAGACATGCTGCAAAGGTAACTGATATGAAAAAGAGTGACATGCCAACAATACAGGAGATGAAAAGATTAATGAAATCACTGTCTCTATTAGATGGTAAACTGAGAACTACATGCACATACATTGTCCACTGTGGCAGAAATGAGACAAAAAAACTGGTTATAACAATAAAATGTGAAATCCTAGTATCCAGACTATAGTCCTTAAAAAAGTTAGTTTTCTTTAGGGGCATGATCAAGACGGTGATCTGCTAGCAGCACAAAGTTTTTGCTCTGGTTGACTTCATCAATTATTACAAATTTGAAGGGGAACGAATTGCACAAATTGCGAACACTCATAATAGCGAACGTACTGGACCTCAAAGTGTTTTTTCTGAGATTGTGGTACAGAGAAGAATGTGATATTTGCCCTTTCCTCACTGTAGTGTGATCTCAGAGTTGGAATATATATTTATAGGGGGTGTGGGGGGCTAATAGGAAGTTCAAGGTCCGGTACTTCCGATTTTATGAACGTTCGCAATTTGTGTGATTCGCTCATATGATATAGACCCATTTGAAGCATATCTTATTTTTTCTAACAAATGTTTTTGCTTACCATGTTTTGCCAAGACATTGCTTACATCAGTCTTGTCTACTACTCTAATATGTTCATTCACTCGCATGTAGAATTCTCTAATGGTTCTTCCTATATAAAATGCTGGACATAATTCACACAGAGCCATGTATAACACATATTTGTACCAGCAATTATGCAAATTATTCAACCTAATTTCAAAGCTTCTTGCTGTCACTACAAAATTCTTAACTTCTTTCATATATTGACATAATTTACAACTGTTACATCTTTTCATTCCCACTTCCAAAACATCAGGCATACTTGAGCATAAATTCCTTTTCTTAAAAAGGTCTTTTAAACTCTTTCCTCTTTTAGACACAAAGACAGGGGGCCGGATTCATGAAACCTCCATGTAAAACTTAATATGTCTTACTCGGAGGCTGCAGTTGAATGGTATGATGTCAGTGTGCCATGAATATTCATGAGGGCATGCTGACTCATCCGTAACTCTTACACGGACTGAGTAGGCAAGCAGGGGGCATGTCCGACTGCCAAGCAGTCTAAAAGTCCATGCCCCTGCAAGGTTTTAAAAAGCATAACATCAACAGACAAGAGCGAGTCCGCTCAAATGTACATGCACCCAACACCACACTCCCTGACACTGTAAACCCCCATCAGAGTTATAAAACGGAAAAATATATATATTTTTTAAATCCACGATATAGCTGCCCGTATTTGCACTTGTTTGCATGGGTGTGCCCATTGCTTAACCACAGTTAGCAATTGTGACATTGAAGAGCATATAAGAACTACTTATGCAAATTAATCCACATAGCAATAGCGTAATGGTAGAGCGTATGCACAAAGAGAAGGCATTCACAGTTCAAGTCCCACCACTCCCCTTCTTATTTATGTTTTAAATCAGTATTTGAAATAATACCAGACAAATATGATTAAAATTTTATTAAAAGCAGTGACATAGCCAATGTATCAGCGAACAAAATATATATTTTTAAAAGACCCAGATATATAATAGCCTGTCGTTAAGCAACGTTTTACACAGCTAAACAGAGGTGCCCATAGTTTAATAGCACTATACCCATCTAAACAGAGGTGCCCATAGTTTAATAGCGCTTCACCCAACTATACAGAGATGCCCATAGTGTAATAGCATTTTACCCAGTGCAATAGAGTTGCCCAAAGGTTAAAAGCGCTTTACCCAGCACAATTTGTTTGGGCGGACGTGCACGCAGCGCCAACCAGGGCACCGTAGGGCACTGGGGAGCAACGTAGAGCTAGGTTGCTTAAACGCAGCCACACCCCCTAGCCTGTCTAGACAGTATTAAAATAAAAGAGTGACAAGGTTTGAACCCAGGACATCATAATTAAACCACAGAACCACTAAGCCATGACAGCTTAGGAGAAACAGCCACTATTAGCATACATATACATAGAAATGGTAGATTAACCATTACTAAGCAGGTCTGCAGTCAGCTTAGAATTCTCAAAAATGGCCAATCACAAAAAAGTGCTGGAAATGCGGCATATTTAAGCCCAATAGGCAGGAATACTCGCCATAACTGATTGTGGTATCCACTTGCAGTCAGGATGGCAGGCGTCGGAGAGGGTAATAGCTTTAGAGTGCAAAGGTGGGGCATTGAGGAGTCGAAATATATGGTTTGGCTCCTAGTCCATCAACATGAAGGCCGACTCATGCAGGGCCAGGTTCAATGGGGAGCATATAAGGCAGAGGCATGGAACCAGTTGGCACATGATCTTACCAGTGCCACAGGCACCACCATGCAGACCTGAAGCGTAGAAAGGAGGACCAACTGAACCGATGGACCCAGGAGGCCCGTCATATGCCCAATGCCCCACTACTGAGTAAGTATCCATGTAATTAAGTATGTAAGAAATGCTATCCTAGCCTATAGTATGGATAGGTATGTTCCAATATCCCTTCATTTATATTACAGCTGCAGGTGTTCATTCCACAAATCAGCAAGCCTATGCTGATAGGCTGTTAAGGCTGCGCCACCAGGCAGGTTAGTAATTATTCAGCTGGTATTATTATAGAATATAAGTGAGACAGCCTGTAAAAGAGTTCAGTGTTGTAACCCAGTAATAAAGGTCAAATAAGCCTAGAATAAAGCTTATGTTAGTATTCTAAGATCAGATAAGTGATGCAGCCTGAAAAAGAGTATTGTAATCCATTAATAAAGAGTAAACAAGTCTCAAATAGAGTTTCCACCTGTATTGCAATATCAGATAACTGCTTCAGCCTGAAAATGAGTGTTCTAATCCATCAATAAAGGACAGACAAGTCTTGAATACATCCTTGTATATACTGTCATATGAAATAAGTGAGTCAGCTGGAAAGGATTGTTGTAACCCAGTAATAAATGTTAATAAAGCCTGGAATTAAGTACCATCTTGAAATGTAAATATAAAATAAGTGAGAGAGTGTGAGAAAGAGTTTGAAGCTACCAATAAAGGTGTAAGAAGTCTGAAATAAAGGTATACTGCATGCACTAGATAATGAAATGAATGAGACAGCCACAACCAAAGAGTGAAATGTTTTTAATAAAGTACAATACCTGGACTGTGTCTGTCCCACATTTTGGATATGTTGTTATACCCTTGCATTATGGAGATAGTATGGTTGTACGAAATGCTGAACATCAACAGTTGTCTAGGCCCATATAAACAGGCTGATGGGAATGCCAGTATCTCAGAAGAATATTTATAGTCCTCAACTGTTTCATGTATAGTATGTACATGTTAATCCATTACATGAGAAGCTTGTGCTTGTGATCCCACAAATGTCAGTGTGTTGCTAGAACTGTAAGCAACTGTTCAAATGTAGCAGGATACTTTACCTGAACACAGCCAGATATGAACATATATGAATACAAATGGAATGTATATTAATGTAGCAGTAACATCTCCATCACCAACATTTCTAAGGTTACATACAGGGAACTGTACTAATACATGTAGGGGATATATATCTGCATCTAGTAGGAATGTACAGTATACTTATAGGTATTTTAAGTTGTTAATGTAATATTTTACCACCCTATATTATGTTCACAAATTATGCCATTCCACACCAAACTGGGTATGTGTATTCACAATTAATTCCTATGGACATTTGTCCTGTTGGTTTATACATAGCTGCATGTACGTTGATGCATATGCCCTGTTACATATCCAAACCTGATGGCCTGTTGCCACCAATCAACCCTGCATGTTGTTGGAATGTTCACTGTTGTTCTAAATATGCATGTGTTATGCTTGCTGTTCAACGTTTGGAATTCATGTGTGTTTGGTTAATGGGAATACTAATGCATGCTGTTACAACTAATTTGGAATGGTGTTGTTTGTTACTAACCCAAAATGCCATTAAATACTGCTAAACATAGGACAACTGGGAAGGTGGGTCCCAGCGGACCCACCTCTCCCACCTCAGCTGGTGACTGCACCTGGCACCAGTGCCCAGCCCGGGACCACCTCCTCCAGTGGCCTTGTGCCACCTTTGGGTGGAAGTGCTGCAGGGGATGGGGCTCACCCCCCCTCTGCAAGCGTGGCTGGAGGAGAGCCTCCACTCACCCTCCAAAGGGTCCAGTCTGTGGTGCATAGTGAGATCAGGCATTCCGTGACTGATCCCCTATGCCAGCTTGAGGCGAGAGTGGTGCAACTCATGGGTGTGCTTGCCCCTCCTATCCTCAGCCTGGGCTGTGAAGGCACAGTGGTAACTGCCCATGGGTAAGGATCTCAGTTCTACTGTTGCCATCTGTGGGCTCATGGGCTTGCGATATCTAAACATCCGTCCCCGTCAATTGTGTGTACCCACCACATGTGTCATACTCCGCCCCTGTATGCATCTTGTTTGTCTTGTCTGTTAACCTCCCCAACCCACCTCCCTCAATATTCCTACTTCCTTTACTTCACATTCCACTCTTACCTGAAAAAAAAAAATAAAAAAAGGGCAATCTGTACCCGCAAAAAAATTACGCCCCATACATAGCTGCCCATTTCTCACACATGTCTGCTGGACATGTAAACTGATAATTACAATTGGCTGTACAACATACTTTGTTGTCCTTACTCCTCTCTCAGGGGTGGAAGGTTTCAAATCTCACTCTAAATTTCTAACATATGCACAGTTGTTGCTGGTAAGAATTGGGCAGCTATGGGCCTTCCCTACATCCTTCCTGCACATCCCGAGCTTGTTTTCCTTCTGTCCTACCCTCTTTGTGCCCCCTTTTTCACCACTTTCCTATTTCCCCATTTTCTTTTCTTTAAAAGAAATTAGCGCGGGTGTTAGCGGGAGTAAGCACTTTTAAGCAGTAGTCAGTGGGTATGCCCTTGTGTGCGCATAGCTAAGCGTAGATAAGCATATCTAAGCATCGCGCGAACTCGCGCAAACCTGCTTGCAACTGCTTAAAAGTGCCTTAGTCACTCTGTATGACAAGGACTGTAGTCTGCTCATCAAAATAAAATACCCCTGTCAGTTTTGAACCCCAGACCTTGGACACACTAGACTGCATGAATTACCACTGAGCCACAGCAGATATACAATAACTTGGTGCTGTAATAAATATATCATACATTACTATGAGGGAATGTAAAGGGAAAATAGAAATGCCATAACACAAATCTTATACTGTGGGCCTTAACCAGCAGGTTTTGTTGAATTGCATGACATGACTGTGAAAAGAGAATCAGCCATGCTAGTAGGGAATAAGGTTACAGTAGCAGCTTACAAACTCCACACAGTATCAGAGCAGGATACACACTGGCATATTAGCATACGTCACAGGCTAGACCTCCCAACAGTGACTGCTCTACAGTGATGACCCTGATTAGTAAACAAACATTAGCTGTGCCCCTCTGACTCCTTGTGAAATGTACTAACAGTAGGCAGAAAGGTGTTGAATCTCACTTCATAACAAATGTCAATAAGTGACAGTAGACACCGCTTGCACATCAGAAAAGGTGTAGCAATAGAAATGCTCTGAATCACCCAAAGTCTGAACTGAAAAATGTCAGAACTATATCACAGGTGTATCCCAGTTATATGTACCTTTCCCTGAGGCTGTTCAAATATATACCTGAGAGTATCTGAGGCCTAGAAGAGTCAGAAACACACAGGCATATCAGCTTGTCTGCTGTTACACACTCTGCAAATTGCTGTAGAATGAATTCCACAAGCATGCCCTTATGTAGAAGTATAACACAGAAATAGCAAAAGATGTAGCCATGTACTGCTAGCAACCACCTGTGACAATGCCATTGTTCAGGTGCTGAAAAGACTGCTGTGGTTTACAGTCAAAGAATACTAGGCTGACCTCTGTCTACCATCTGGATATGTCCGCAGGTGGGAGCTACTCAGACAGACTACAAGCCTTCATAGACTTACAGGTACACAGCAACTATGCATGTTCAGCAAGATAAACATCACACGATAATAAATAATGCACACTGCAATTCTGCACCCCTACCCAAAGGTACTATATACCCGTGTAGTCAGGCATAACCAAGGGTGTAGGTAGGGATACACAGTACAGAAATATGTCCAGTCGTCCTGAGCAGACTGTGCTAATGCCAATACAAACCACAAACTGTTCAGATGTGAGTAACGTACTAATAACAGTATAGCTGTTCACAAACAGTGCATGTGCCTGATATTCATAATTGGTAGTACAATATACTTAGATGTCCTCACCACTCTCTCAGGGGTGAAAGGTTTCAAATATCCCACCTAATGTATTGCATATGCACAGCTGTTGCTGGTAAAGAAATGGGCAGCTATGGACCTTCTCCACACCCATAGTGTACATCTCAAGCTATTTTCCCTACTGTCTTTCCCTCTTTGAGCACCCTTTATCACCACATTCCTATCTCCCCATTTACTTTTCTGTCAAAAACATGAGCGTGGGGGTTAGCGGGAGTGAGCACTTGTAAACAGTAGTAAGCGGGTTTGCACCAGTGTGCGTATGTGTGCGCTTAGCTTAGCATTTCTAAGATATGATAAGCTATGCCAAGCTTCGCTTAGTATTGCTAACATAAAATGAGCTAAGCTAAGCTTAGCTTAGTATTGCTAAAGTATACTAAGCTAAGCTAAGCGTTGCTTAGCATCGCTAAGCATCACGCAAACCCGCGCCAACTCGCTTACAACTGCTTCAAAGTCGCTTTGTCACTCTGTATGACAAGACCCTTGTATTGCTCAGCAGCAAAATAAAATACCCTTGTCAGTCTCAAACCAAACACCTTGGACTCACCAGTCTGCATGGTGTACCACTAAGCCACAGTATATATACACAAACTTGGTGCTGAAAGAAATATAACATGCATTACAAGGAGTGCATGTAAAGGGAAAATAGGAAAGCCATAGGAATACATTGCAATAAAGAAATATGACATGCGTTACAAGGACTGGATGTAAAGGGAAAATAGGAAAGCCATAGGAATACATTGCAATAACTACTGTTGTATGCCAGTTAATTCCCTAATTCCAAAAGAAAGTACATACTCCCATGTATCCAGTGTTAGCATTAGGAGGTGTGAGTAAACTTACACACTGAGAAGAGTGTACTTGAAGAAGCAACAGTCAGGTTTTAGTACAACATGCATTTCACTGGCTACAACCTAGCTTGAGATATGAGACATATACCAACCTTCTGACTGACACAACAGTGTCCACAGCAAACAAGCATGGTCCCCACCTTGCAAAACTGAAAGGCCTACGCCTACCTAACCTATCATTTTATAGCAGTGTCCTGAAATCACAGTGAGAACTGCAATTACCACACAGCAGGCTGCATGCAGTTACTAAATGGTGGGCACCAATTGGTGCAGAGGCCATCACATGCACATGTGCAGATACCTACAAAATCAGCTTGTACTTGCTGTCCACACATGCAATAATATCATTGCAGCAACTGGAGAGAGAGAGAGAGCAAGTGAGAGAGACAGACAGACAAACAGTTGGAGAGACCAAACCAAAAAAAAAAAACAGAGGCAGTTGGAGACACTGACCAACCGAAAAAAAAATTAAAACAAACCGAGGCAGTGGAGAACACTGACCTAAATAAATAAAAATAAAAAAACATCAACAGATACAACAGACTGAGGTGAGACATACAAAGGTAAGGTATGTAACACAGATGTATTTGCTGGCATCCGAATGATGTGTCTGAAGGGTACTCTACATTCTGTGAACACTCCTTATGTGGTAGCAGTCTGTATCTATATGTATATGCAGATGTGCATAGGGCAAGGGACATACTGCAACTGTTGGTGAAGGCTGGGCGTATATATGTATTTGAAGGTTGCTATGTGCACATATCTATGTAGGTTGTAGTGTGTGGCATTGAAACAGCAAGCAGTGCAGGTATATGTCATGTGGTGGTTAAATGCTTTGGGACTGAGTTACAGCCAGTGAGGTCTGCTATGGCTATATGGCCTGAAGATAGCGAAATGCATTCTGCACAACACTGTGCAATATTATTACATAATCGTATGTCTCACAACTGTTCCATAATTGATATTCCCACCATGAAAGGTGGCCAGTATATCTGCATATATGTGCATGTATATGTACAGCAGTGGCTGTTTCCAAGTATGTGTGTGTATAAATATATATATATATATATATATATATATATATATATATATACATATGTATGTGTGTATACACATATGTATATATATATATATATATAGATATATATATATATATATATATATATATATGTATATATATATATATATATATATATATATATATATATACATATATAGATATATATAGATACATAGATATGTAGATATATAGATATATACATATATAGATATATATAGATATATAGATATATACATATATATATAGAGAGAGATATATAAATATATACAGATATATATGGATATCTATGGATATATATATAGATATGTATGTATGTATATATATATATATATATATATATATATATATATATATATATATATATATATATATATATGTATTTATATGGGTCTACTTCAGTTGACCGAGACGCCACTTCGCCGACATGCAGAAGACCGAGACCAAACGACCGAAACTGAAGGTGATCGACAAGGTGAAATCCCGACAGCCGAAAGACCGACATGAGGAACGTGTGAGCGCGACTCGGTAAGTGTGCGATAGTGAGGGATTTAGGGTTAGGGAGCGGACAGGTAAGTGTGCGATAGTGAGGGATTTAGGGTTAGGGTGCGGGAAAGGTGAGTGTGTGTTAGTGTTGGACTTTGGGTTCGGGTAACGTAAGTGTGTGATAGTGACTGAGTGTAGTTTAGGGGCGGGTTAAGTGAGTTAGGGTTAGGGTACTGGTAGGGTGAGTGTGCGATAGTGATGGGCTTTATGTTTTAGGGTGGGTTAAGTGAGTTAGGGTTAGGGTGCAGGTAGGGTAAGTGTGCGATAGTGATGGACCTTAGGTTTAAGGGTGGGTTAAGTGAGTTAGGGTTAGGGTGCAGGTAGGGTAAGTGTGCGGTAGTGTCGGACCTTAGGTTTAGGGTTTGGGTTAAGGTTAGTGGATATGTAATTGTGTGTAATGTGTAGTTTAGGTCTCGGTGTTTTGCGTGTCGGCGAAGTGGCGTTTCGGTCAACTAAAGTAGACCCATATATATATATATATATATATATATATATATATATATATATATATATATATATAGATATGTATATATAGAGTGATATATAAATGTATATGTATATACATATTCATATATATATATATATATATATATATATATATATATATATATATAGTGAGAGAGGGAGACACATGGTCAGACGTATTGCAACAGGTGCCTGGTGACCAAGGCATGGACTGAACACCAGTGTTGATACTGCAGTGCCATACCCCATTCCAAAACACTTTATCCACTACCTACCAGATAGGTGGTTGCCTGACTAACACTGAAGGTGTCAGAAGTGAACATGGGACACAGGTGGACAGTAGCCTCCCCTTTGATATTCACAGTGCCACACTAGTCTTGTAATCTGTCTACGTGGTACGTGTAATCACAAACGATGTGTCATGTACGGAAATATAGGTCAGTGTTCCCCTGTGCACATCACAATGCCCCATGTGGTATGTACCTCACATGACAACTACAGCAAGAGGAAAGTCCACAGACATACCTCACAAAGGGTAATACTGCCCTGATACACATACCCTATGCAGACTGACAAACATAACCACAGCTACAGTGCGTTGTATACCGGCCACCCAGAGGTTACCTCTGCCAAACATACAGAGGCATACCACACCCATAGCAATCAGACAACCACCATGTCAGCACCTCACAATCCCACCATGCTACACGGCCTAGGTCCCTAGTGCATGCAACATCACTAAACAGCATATGCTGAAGGGATAGGCTCCTATTGGCAAATATGCCATACTCTGGAGTAAACCACCCAGCATGAACAAACAAGGCTCCTCAGTAGCAGATGTCAGACATACCCCTGATGATTGTCTGAGGGATAGGTAACATGCCCTGGGAATCACCTCTGTGTACCCAGTTGACAGGAGGAAGTGAAATCTAATTACATGTGTCACAGGCCAGGGTAGCATATGGCTAGGCTGCTGTAGGCCCCAGGGACAATAGCGTATTACCTACTTATGACACTATGCACACAGACATGTACACAGTGCAATACCAGCTATTTAAGGTGGAATGAGTGTGACAGTGAATGTGTTCAAGGTCTGTGATGGTGTGATAGCTAGGAGTGAGGTTGTTTCTGTCATGGTCGTTTGTGTCCTGCGTGTGAGGCCAGAGAAAGATGTGTCAGTTATTGGGATGCAGACATAGTAGGATGGTATATGTTATGACGTAGGTCCTTGTGTATGACTGTGGTGTCCCATCATAGGCTGACGCAATACATGTGTGCTCAGTAAGTTGTACTGCTGGTGACTCCATCCGACATTAGAACTGTTGTACCACCTGAATCTGTAGGAGTAAACAGCACAGTATGGTGTATGTTCACATTCCTTGGTAAAACTGTCTTGTATGTTTCCTGCAGTCTGCACAGATTACATTCCTCAGGCATAGGTATCTGTAAGTAGGGGCACACAGTACTGTAAGGTACATAGCAAATGCTCATCCGTGTTAGCAAACATTTGTGTATGGTATGAATGTCTGATATGTGTGTGTAATGATGCCTGTACCATGTCTGCAATCACATGTGTGATGCAGGGTTTGCGTGTGTACCTAGCAACATGTATACTGTGTTACAGCAGTATGCCAGCTATATTAACAACTGTGCACATATGTTAGGTAGGAGTATGGCATCAATGACTATGGTGGGTTACTGGTTATACTGTAACTGTACTTCACATTCATTGCAATTTATGACATATATCTGCATGCATCAGCTTGATATGTACCACCCTGGCAAGGCTGTGCATTGGATCCCAAACAGTTAGCCGAGTACTGGTGTATACTGGTGTGTCATATGGAGTGTGGCAGGCACTGTCAGCCAGTTGTGGGCTGGGCACTGATATGTGGTATTGAATGTGTATATCCTCTGACAGACGAACAGATGCTATATATGGCAGTTAACTGATATCTGTACTGTATAATGTTAAGTGTGCCACATGACTTGCTCACACATATCATTTACTTGTCTTCCAGGCTAATGGCTCATCACAGGAACCCCTGCTACACAGCTGCAGAGGAACAGGAAATCCACCACAGCCTGGTACAACACTATACCCTGCTGTTTTCAAGGGCCAGCACCAGCAGGAGCGTACTGCACTGTGGCAAGAACTTGTTCATCGGGTAAATGACATAGGCATGCATAACTGGACATATGAGCAGGTACGCCATTACTGCAGTGATTTAATCAGTCATGTCCGGTGGCGTGTGTCTGATATCCACAGACAACAGCTTGCCACAGGTGGTGGGGTGGCCATACATCCCCCCTCACCAGAGTGGAGGAACCGCTGCTAAGTGTGGTGGCCTCTGGCCTACAGCAACAACAGCATCACACATGTGTCATCATCGAGGCCAGAGCCAACCAGCATAGTGACATGGAGCGTGCAGGTAACATGCCCTAGCTGTAGACTACTGTTACCTGTATTGTTAGATTATGCATGTGTGAGATGTGTACTGTGTTTAGCAGTTGTGTTGCCTATTGTGTGCAATACTGATAATTTGAATAGTATCTGTACACCTATGCCTGTTGTTCTACTGTAGTTTAGCACACTCACAGTAGCAATGCTACAGGTGTGGCCACTGACAAACTGTGTCATATTCTTGCAGGTTCCTCTGGTGTGACAGCAGGGCAGACATTACATGCTGGTGAGTGTGTTAACACTTTAAACTTGGTATTGAACTGTGCATGTCATAGGTGAGGTGTAGGCCATGTACACATAACACACCTATGCATAATGCATGCTGTGCATGTTTGCTGTGAGACGTGAAACATCTCAGTAATGTCAGTAGCTGCTTCATTCACATGCAATGCACAGAGCATCAGACAAAAATGTGGCAACACTGTACTACACATTGGATAGGCATAGTTGACACACATGTACACAACATAACACGTTTGTCATACGCAGTACACCTCAACATACTACACATAGTGTAACCAGACACCCGCTGGCAGGTCACACTTCAGTATCCCACATGTCATCCACACACCACACATACCATACCTGAGGGGTAGGGGCCTAGCATGGGGCTGTGCAACACTCCTCAACACATATAGCCATGTTAGGCAATGCTCCCTATTGGACACCTCACACACCCTTGTGCAACGTGGCTGTGTAATTGTGAACTTAGCCACTGCACTGAGGTTCAGGTACAGCTTGCTAGGTGGTGGTCTAGCACACTTTAGTGGCCTTGAGTGACCACATGATGCATGATGATGATGGCTAATGGTACTACACCCGATACTGTTACAATGGCCATGTCCAAGATTGGTATCCCATCATGTATACATGCACCACCCATCCCGTGTGTGTACATAGCATGCATGTGCTACACCTATATCCACAATTATCTGCTACAGACACAGACACTGCAATCAGACATGGAAATTCATGTAACACACAGATAACACACACAGCCATGGTATGTATACCTGTGTGTGATGGTGCATAGAACATTGCAGAGCTTATAAAACTTGCACAGAAATGTCATGTCCTTGTACACATTGTGTTCCAGGGTGTAGGCAATCACTGAACATGTACACATATACACCACAGCCATGTACACTGTCATCAACTATGGCTGTCTACACTCATACTGCATGAACTTGAGCAACACTTATTCTGCATGCTGACACGTGTGCATGACTGTTTGCCTTGTGATACTGTCACCCACCTTCAACCAGTATTGAGTATGATTTGGAAGTCTGTTGTGTGTGTGTGTATCTGCTGTAGTGAGGAGTGTGCATGTGTTCCTGTGTTCCTGTGTGCATGTGTTCCTGTGTGCCTGTGTGCATGTGTGCATGTGTGCATGTGTTCATGTGTTCATGTGTGCATGTGTTCATGTGTGCATGTGTGCATGTGCAGACTGTAACCTGTGTTTCCTGTCTTCCTCTCACAGTTGCTGAGGTAGGGCTTGGCGAAAGCAGCAGGCGACCTGAAGCCACTGCCACGGATAGTGGCGATGATGAAACATGTATTTTGGCACAGGGAGATTTGACAGGGTCTGTCGTTGGTCCACCAATCGACAGTACACAACGTTCAACCCCATCTATGCGCACACTCATACTGCCATTACATTCCTCACCTCCAATGGCCATAGGGGAGGAACAGCACATAGTTGGCATTGACCAGGAGAGTGTGGTACCCATGGCACGTGCATACCCTCACAGCAGCCATAGCCGTAGACCTGCAATGGTACCACATAGGCGGAGGTCCAGGGATTCTCGGGGGAGCATCACTGGATATATTGCCCCTGGCAGGCATGCCCTCACAGGTCTTACAATGACCACTATGTTCTGGGCTGTAATGCAGGCTCAGGCACTTATGGAATGGTACACCAGGCAAGGACTTAGGACGCAGAAGGCACATAACACCGCTATCAATGACGGCATCCGTGACCTTGCCAGTGCCATCTGGACATACATCGAGGTCATTGATAGACATTGGGGGAAGACAATAGATGCCCTCCACAAAATGTCTTCCTCAAGCCAGGACCGTGCGGGACGGTTGCGACATTGACGCAGATGCATGCCAGCAACAGCTGGCAGTGGTCACGGACAGCCCACAGCTCACAGCCGCTCCCGTAGTGGCAGTACCAGCCCCAGCAATATTGGGGCTGGCCTGTCCATTGTTCATCCCAGTAGACCACGTGCACGTGGCTCTGGCCAGTCCCAGCAGGGACATGGGTCCACCCATCATACCTCTGCCTCTGATGACACTACCCAGTCAGGGTTGGTACCCGATACCATCCGTAGCACCCCTGCCAGGCACAGGTACTGTGTCTGTGGCCAGAGACAGTGATCTGTACAGCCAAGCAGGTACAGTCTGTGGCTGTCCCACAAACCACCGTACATGGCAGCCATATGGTGGAGCTGTGTGCATGCAGACACACACACATTAAGCAAACAACTAGGGCTCACACATACACCCACACATTACATCAACATTGGCCCATGCTGTACTGTTGTCCCACACACACACACACACACACACACACACACACACACACACACACACACACACACACACACACACACACACACACACACACACACACACACACAAACACACACACACACACACAGACATGTCGATTGGATGGGTCAATGTCAGGCTCTGGCAAACATCAAAATGCCCTGTGCATATGATGATACCTGTGCTGCCTCCTGTCATCTGCATTATCGATGGAGGGACAGGCTAACATGGTGCTGATGCACAGGGTGACACTATAGCAGTGTAGCAATAATAGCGAGTTGTCAACAAGGAAGTCTAACTACATCCTTGTGGGTATATCTGAGCAGACATTATGCATCAAAGCTCTGTTTGTCAATGTAGCATTGTTTACACCACTGTTAACTCTGAGTATGTATTATCCACCCATGTGCCACTTGGCTGATGTGTGATGTGTTGCCAGCATGTATTAGCAAGTGGACAGTACGTGTGTGATGTATGCAGTACAGATTAGCAAGTGTACGTCTGTGAACATGGTGGGTGCGCACTGTCTGGATGTACGTGCATAGTGGACACATGGGACGTGTGGCATACCCTGTCGTACACATTATTAACACCCCATTGCATCTTTCAATGGCCAGTATGCATTCTACTACAGTTATGTGCTAACATGGGTAGACGTGTGTATGACATGGGTTGACACTATGCTGTGGGTGATACCGTTAATATCAGTCAATGATTTGCGGTCTGTTAGTATACACAACCTCAACAGCATGACTATAACCAATCATTGGATGATGTCCTGACAATTGACACACAGTAGTAGGGAACCCAGTATCAATTAGATCCTTCCGGTGCTACACTATAACACTAACCAGTGGTGATGACCGCCACCCATTACTGTGACCACACCTGTGTGTCATATAGCCCCCTTAGGTATATGCAGACACACTAGGGATGTGTCCATCCAAATCTGGGAATGCATGGAATGGCCTACAATGCATTCCCTGCATGGGATGCATATCCTACACAAGGGTATCATACAGACAGATACCTGTTGTGTGATACATGCTGTCTAGCAGTAAGCCGACTATGGCATAGTCATCCTCATGTACTATACATAGTATCCCGTCAGTACCACACCGGTGGTAGCCATCAACATGTATGTCGGGTACCATTGTGTACATACAGACCCATGTTATGTCATGTGTCCCTGCGTATTCACATATCCATAGGTATTGTGGAGTCCCAAGGTGTATCACAGACATTAGAGGCCTGAATGCATATCTACAAGGCAGTCATACACCTATAAAGACTGTCCATTCTTGGCAGACTTTGTTGTGTATGACCATGTCTGACATATACCCCAGCCATATACCCTCACTCACACTACTCTTCAGTAACTGTCATGGGTGTGTGTGCCACAGATGACCTTGGTCAAAGAATGTGACAGTGGATGGCCATGTCACATACATACATATGTGACCTACGATCTGAGTAGCAGCAGCACAACCTGTCAATGGAAACAAATGTATTCATGTAGTATGCAGGCTTCACACCTATGTACTGACTGAGGGGAAATGTGCACATATATCTTTGCCACGCAGATACCTGATGTCTGCAATGCACTTTCTGTTGTCATCATACTATGTCATGCCATAGTAAAAGCAAAACCCACACCATGTTGACCAACAGTGGCACACACACAGTCAGCATTTGCAGGATTCAAACCCCTACCTAGCAATGTTATGATATGAAAGAATGACGCATTAACACAGAGTGCTATTTGCTTTATTGGCTGGTTTATCTTCTCCTGCTGAATTTGTAGGATGGTGACATCATCAGACTCTCCAAAGAGGAATGTACCTCCTTTACTTGGTTTTCCCAGTCTCCAAAAAAGGAACACCTCTCAAAGGAAACTGCACACATACACACAACCCCCACACTTTGCAGGATTTAAACCCCTACCTAACTATGTTATGATATTAGAAAGAGATGCATTAACACTGCGCTATTTGCTTTACTGGCTGGTTTTCCTTCTCCTGCTGTATTTCTAGGATGGTGACATCATCAGTCTTTCCAAAGAGGAATGTACATCTTCTAGTGTGTTTTCCCAGTCTCCAAAAAGGACACTCCTTTTAAAGACAACTGCACACATGCATACACCCCCCCCACACACACACACACACAGGCAGTGTTTGCAGGATTCAAACCCCTACCTATCTATGTGATGATACTAGAAAGAGACACATTAGCACGGCACGCTATTTGTTTTACTGGCTGGTTTCCCTTTGCCTGCTGTATTTCTAGGATGGTGACATCATCAGTCTTTCCAAAGAGGAATGTACATCTTCTAGTGTGTTTTCCCAGTCTCCGAAAAGGGCATTCCTTTCAAAGACAATTGCACACATACCACCCACACACAGTCAACATTTGCAGGATTCAAACCCCTATCTACCTATGTTATGATACTAGAGAGACACACATTAGCAAGGCACACTATTTATTGTATTGGGTGTTTTCCCTTCTCCTGCTGTATTTCTAGGATGGTGACATAATCAGTCTTTCCAAAGAGGAATGTACATCTTCTAGTGTGTTTTCCCAGTCTCCAAAAAGGGCACTCCTTTCAAGGACAATTGCACACATACACACCCCCCACACACACATAGTCAGTGTTTACAGGATTCAGAACCCTAACTACCTATGTTATGATACTAGAGAGAAACACATTAGCATGGTGCACTATTTGTTTTACTGGCTGGTTTTCCTTCCCCTGCTGTATTTATAGGATGGTGACATAATCACACTGGACATGGTGATGTGTGTACACTTTGTTTTATGCCATTCCAGGAATGGACCATGTGGGTCAGCAGGTGTCAACAGCTTGAACATGACCTCAGCATCCTTACCTTGTATGATCTATCTGTGGACACATTGACATTCGGTCATATGTCAACACATATCTATGCACAGCTTCTTGGTTTTGTGGATACTACATGTGTCTGGGATGTTGATTAAGGGCTATTCAAAGTCTATGTGACACATGTGTAGATGTGTTCATTGATGTATGTCCTGGGTGGCTGCCTTGCAAACAGTCTAGCATGTTTGGGAACCATGATCCACACATGAACATACCACAGTTGGTAGGGTTGTGTGTGTGTCAGCTTCCAATAGCTCTGTTTATGACTGCAACCATGATGGACTCCATGACCTTGCAGATAAGACCTTATAGGCATACTGGACTTGACTTCTCATGGTGTGTTGTGCACCAACACTTGTGGGGAGTGCCATATGTAACTGTGACACATTCAATGGTTCCACATCCTGTGTAGAGGGTGCGGCTCAGCTAACTGTTCAGGTGCATGATCTGTTTGTTCTGTAGTTTGTGCATGACACATATTGGGAATCAATGGATTCCACCTGCTGCCGTGCTTTTGGCAGTGGGGGTAGCTGCTCATCCATTCTATATGTGATATCTCCTGGTATGATGATGTGGACTATTGTCAGTGGGGTATGGGTATGTACATATGGGCCTGTCTGTCATGATGTCGGCATTGACACTCAGGCACAGTTGTCCCTGACTCAGGACATATATGTGTGTACATTGATATTTATGACATAGCTGAAGGAGGTGCCATGATTCAGTCTGGACTCCTTCTCAGCTCCTCTTTACAACACACTAATGAATATGAGCACTAATCCCTGTTATACTCTTTTACATGCTTAACACCCTACTAATCCTTTGTGATCAGGCTACAGAGTATGTCATGATAATATCCTGGCATGTCCAGGGGTCGGTTTTGTGTGTACTCTTCAGTCCAGCTGGTGGATATTGTGATATTGACACAATGTCACTTCTGCCTCATGTACACAGACAACCCTCACCTACTCCTGACAAACTCAGATATATGTGGGAGATGCACCTATATAGACATACAGGGAGCTGAAGTCTCTTGACCCATGACTGGCACAGTGTATCAGGTGGTGAAGGTGACCACACACACCACATATCAGTCTCACATATCCTCTAGCAACAGCACTCAAACCACATTAGCACACATTGACATACTCGGATGCTGTAAATGTACTCTACCTAAGCAGCAGAGGCCTCCAAAGCAGACACACACACACACACCTGCTAACCCACTACAATACCCACATATCACTAAGTTCACAATGTCTTTGTGCCACACAGTCACTGCCCTCCAGGCCAATCAACACACCTAATACACTTGTAATAGGCGACACTTATGTTCAGACACACTGACGTACCACTCACCAGCCCTGACAAGGGAATAGTCACTTTGGGCTGTCTGTTGGGCGCCAGGATCTGCCACATAACACAGGCAGTCAGATCACTCCAAAGCAACTACAAGACTGGCACCATCATTGTCCACGCTGGTGTGTGTCACCTCAGACGTTATTCCCTGGACCACATGACATGATACACTCTGATCATGTAGCCCAGGCCAGTATGACCCTGACCTTGTCTAGCATCTTACACCCACCAATTATGATGTCACAGTATACGGACACACATATCACATTTAACAGTGGGCTAACAAATTTGTTTGATTCATAGGGGATACAGTGTCTGTCAGCGTATGGTGACATGCTCAACATGCCATGTAGCTTCAATATGGACAGCTTGCACCTGTCACCCTTGGACTTTGGTATGCTGGCTAAGGCTCTTGCTACCACCAGAGTGCCTTTTTTACGCAGGGCTCAGAAGACAAACCCACCTCCATAGACATTACAGGTTAAATGAAACTAAGGGTAATGCTGCTCAACAACAGCTGCATTAACCTCATATTGTGGCCACTCAGGACTCTCCTCAGTATGGAGGAGAGCAATATCTGTGCACTGACAGACACCTGGTTCAGGCTTGCTTATGCACACCAGCACTACCAGGTTATGGTCCATACCATGCTGTCTGACAACAAGACTTGGAACAGACAACACAACTAGGGGGAGTATCCATATACATCACAGATACACACACACCTCCAGGTTAGTAGCACTGCACAAAGCATCACAGACCATACATAGACAACTACCATTGTGCAATACTGCCTTTCAGTTTGTTGCCTGCTACAGAACACACTACCAAACTCAGGAACCACACTCGGCTTTTGTGGGAACTATGGAGAATATGCAAGTCTCCACAGACACCATTATATTGTGTGACTTCATATACACACATATTGACTGGGGATACTACTCAAGCCCCGACAACCTCACCCAACAGTCACTACAATTTGTGGACTCATATGCTTTGGCACAACCAGTCAGCACAGCCACAAGGGGGAATACATATTGGACCTGCTCATCACCAACATGGGGCTCTATGTTCCACACCAGCGATATACCCCTCATTTGTAAGGTCAGAACATACATGTATCTCACAGGACATACATATACCCTCCACACACCCATCCTGGGTAATCTTGGTGTACTTCTCATGAGCCAACATCTCACTTCACCGAAGCAAGGTGGTATCCTTCAGAGATCCTGAGACAGTGGCATATATGGCTCACACTGCTGCATCCTTTACATACACATTCTATGGACACCAAGTGGACTGCATGGATTGTGCTCTCCCAAATAACAACAAGACCCACTACTACAATGGCATGGGACCTGTCTGGTAGACCCCAACCATTAATAAGCTGTACAACTTCAAGAGGATGCTACTACATGATAGAGCACAATCCCAGACAGGGAAGGCATCTGTGATCTGTACTAGCAGACAGCTACTATCACTCATGGACTTTTCTAAGGGCTGCTTCTACCAGACAATTGCACCTGACACGTAGGACCATCACACGGCCTTCTTCAGTTATGTCAGGAACCTGGTTGGACACTCACTGATATGCTGTGAGTTACTGCATACTGACTAAACCTACCCTGAACCCACTGGCATTGCCTACATCCTGGCAAACAGGTTCAGTGCAGATGTCTCCTGCCCATCCCCACTAAGGAGCAACTATCCATCCTAACAGAGTATAACCTCCCTGACATCACACAGTAACAGGTGAGTGCTGCCCTCCCCACAGCGTACATCACAGTATCAATGTGACAGATGGTGTCGCAGCCTGCATCATACACGAGCATCATGACAAACGCAACCCTCACATTACATCACTGTTCAATATCGGAGTTACCACAGGATATGTACCCAAGGAATGGCGTACTGCGACAGTGGTCCTGCTCCACAGAGTTGGTGCCACAACGGACCACAGACAATATTGCCCTATAAGCCTATGTGGCCTGTTCTGCAAAGCTATGGAGCATATTGTCATAGGACTCCTACACATAGACATCGGGAACCTACAGACACTGTGTCCCATTCATTTCAGCATTGTTGTGGCCAGATCTTGCCTCTTGAACCTGTAGGTATTCTTTAAATGGCTAACAGGTCCATCGACATAGGGACGGCTATCCACACAGCCTACCTGAATCTTGCAAAACCATTCAACACAATAACCCATTGGGCAATTATTCACAGGCTCACCAGCGTCAATTTGGACACATATCTCGCAAAATGGATTGATACCTACATCAGGGATAGCACCCACATAGTGAGGATTGCAGGTGCCATGTCTGACTATACACCAATTACACATGGCATCACACACAGCTTGGTCCTGGGATCTCTCTTGTTCAGTATATATTTGTCTTACGTACAGGCTATCACAGGGGGAATATGGCTGATCATGTTTGCACTTGACTGCAAACTGGGTGCCATTATCAACTCTCCAGCTGCCACATGCATACTCAATCAGGGTCTCACAAAGATGGATGACTGGTGCCTGACCCATGGCATACAGCTAAATGCCATTAGTTGCATAGTCATCCCCTTTGGGAGTAACAACATGCCCACACATTACCACATAGGTAGTACTCCATTACATATGGTAGGAGTTGTTAGGGGTTTGGGGACATCACTTGTTCGTACTGTCGTCTTTAACATTCACATTGCCAAAGTGGTTGGACACACCTGCTATGTGTGCCACCTTATCTCATATGGTTTCACATCTAGATCGAGTGAGGTCATTGTGCCCCTATACTCATCACATCCATGCTTGGTTACAATGCCACATTTGGGGTGTACCTTACCTGACACCTGCAGCAACTGTACTGACCATGGACGGTCTTCACCAAGCAGATCTAGGGACTCACACAGGTGCCCTGTATAGTTCAGATGCAGTAACTCCAGCTCTACTCAGTCGCTTACCACCTACTCAGATATGATGTGTGCCTGTTATTTACAGCTATACCCAAACCGGTATTACTGGACATGCTCCACCTCAGGATATCCAACTCCCTTGGAGCTACACACTGCAGGGACATACCTCAGCACAGATGTTAATAGGACATTGCGGAGGGACAGATTCTTATCCCAGAGGCTCCACTCACTACAGAATGTAATCCCAGTTTCACATAGGCAGAGCCACCCACTGACCACCTAATGGAGACATCTTGATGACTATATGGGTGATTGTATATTTACCCCTGGGATATCCTCTGTGTCCCTGCTAGACAGAGGCACACTAGCATAAATGTACATGGGATATCATGTGTGACCTACTATTCACACACACAGTGTAGTAATGTGACAGGGTTGTGAATGCCAAACACAATCTGGCTAGGTTTGTACATGCCCTAGGACAGATATCCTAGTATCGACCTCTGAACCTATGCTTATGTTCATGATGCACAATGTTTATTGCTGATACTGTTTGCAGGTCTTTATCATCTTTGATTTACCAGTTTCCATGATGAACTTCAGTATCTGCAGAACATATTTGATTATGTCAGGGTTCCACTATATTATAGATGTGTCTGTTGTCATATAACTGTGTGCACAGGATGGATTGCTGTATAGTGACAGGTTCCTGGGTTAACACATGCAACTGCCAGATATACGTGGCTCACTGCTGTACTCAGACATAGCCTAAGTGTGTGAGCATGCCCAGTTCTGACATTACATGTTTTGTTGCCTGACATTTGTCTCATTTATTCAAGTGTGTGAGCATGCCCAGTGTGAACCTTCAGTATGTTGCTATCTGAGGTCTACTACATTTGCTGATGTGTGTGAACATGACCAATATTAACATTTATACTGTGTGTGTTGGAAGTCAGGTTCTGTTCTCACTGCAGGACTCACCTTTATGTCATAACTCAACAAGGATTATGCTGTGCCTGCAGTGTTTCCATGGAATACTTTGCATAGACTTATCAACATTCCATCATACAGGTGGACCACTGCAATACTGTCATGGTTTAGTGGTTCAATACCTTGGCTATAGGGCACAGTATCCTGGGTTCAAGGCCCATCACTGCTTTATATTTTCATACTGAGCAGACCAGACTGCTTAAGGGCCTGTTAAGCAAATATGAGCATGTTGGCTTTTGTTCAGCTATGCCCTACTTAGACCAGGCTTGTCCGACATTGCTCAATATTCACCAACATTGCTGGACATTGCCCAATATTACTGAACATTGACCACAGTTGTGCTAGTTGGTGTGTGCTATTTTGTTTGCATATACTACATGGTGGTAATTGCTGTTTAGCACTGCTTTATATTGCTTGACACATGGCATTCATGCCTTAGGTGGTGCTGCAGGGCTGCCTATGTCGGATGCACATACTACATTCCCTGCACATGTTTGGAAGCAGGCAGTGTCAACATAGGCATCCCTTTTACTTTATGTGCGAGTCAGAGAAGGGTATCATTTCCAGAGTTCCTACTGAGCCATTGTATGTGCTATGCGTTGCCTCTTTGCGAAGGCCAAAGCATACTGGGCATGCCTCCTTCTGCTTACTGGGGCAGGCTCAGGTTGTTCCTCCTCCGAGTCACGCTCTGCCTGTGATGGCCTTGGCAATGGTGGGGGGCTGTTTGGCCCAGGCCTATGCTGGTCCTGCTGCAGCTGTTTTCGCAGGATCATATTATGTAGCATAGCACATACTATGACAATTTGGGTACATGTAGTTGGTGAGTACTGCAAGGCTCCACCAGATGTGTCCAGGCACCGGAACCGTGACTTGAGCAGCCCAAACACACGCTCTATTACATTACGTGTTTGTGCATGTGCCTCATTATGGCATTCCTGTTCAGGTGTGCGTGCATTTCTGATGGGTGTCATCAGCCACAGCTCCAGTGCATAGCCAGCATTCTCTACTAGGTGACCATGTGGGATGTCCCCATTGACAAATGTCTGGTACAGCTGCATCAGATGCCAGACATGGGAATCATGGGAGCTTCCAGGGCAGCCTGCACACACATTCAGTATTATGCCCTTGGCATCACACATGACCTGGCAGTTGATGGAAGGGAAGCTTTTGCGGTTGAATTAGACCCTACCCCGCTCATCGGCTGGTGCTTTGATGCGTATGTGCGTGCAGTCTATTGCACCCACTACCTCAGGGTATTCCGCTATTTGCTGGAAGAGATGCATATTGCTGGCCAATACCTCACGGGAATTGGGGGAAATATACATGATCACCGACATGTGCTGACATGGCATCCAGGAACTGGTGTAGTACCCTGGATGCTGATGCCTGTGATATCCCCATCATATCACCAGTTGGTCTCTGGAAGGTATCTGTTGCTAATATTCTTAGGCCAACACATACCTTGGTTTCCACTGGGATGGGTTCCCCTCTGTTGGTTCTGTGTGTGAGGCGTGGCCTGCACAGCTCAACAATTTGCTGCAGGAGATCTCTGTCCACTCTATAGTGCTCCACTATCTCCAGCTCATGTAGCCCCTGGTAGGTTACCCTGGGCCTGTACACTCTTCTCCGTCTCCTCACTGTGGGTTGTCCAGAAGCATTTCCATTGTCACCACCCTCAGCATGTTGCATATGTCGCCTTATAACAGCAATGGCAGCCCCTAACATTTGTTTGTCTCAGTAAAGCTTTTTCAGTTTTCACTTATATTAGCTTACAGCAGTGTCTGTTGTGAGAAACATAATGGGCTGTTGTTTGCAGAGTTTTAAGTGCTAGGCTGGGCTGGGCTAGTGTACTGCCTGTGTAATTGCCTGATTCTGATTGTTTTCACCTGCTAACTCTGCTAGTACTCCCTAGTAGCTTCCTACTATTTGTTGTGCTTCCTTTTTCCTTTCTGTTTCCTCAGGGGGGAGCACTGCTCACACAAGCGCAAACACGAGTACAGCAGCTAACACGCGCGCACACATGCTTAAATGGACTAAAACTTGCTTATTCAGGTTAACACGCGTGCATATCAGTGCAAACTCGCTTACAACTCTTTACACAGCCTTATACATGCTTACTCCGGCTTAAACGCATGCACTCACGCTTACATGTGCGCACTCTGTCTTACTCGGGTTTACACACGCGCACACACACACATCCACGCTCAGCAAGAAACTTTGGTGTCATCCACGGTATACACCTTCCATTTCTTGGCTTTCCCTTGCCTACCTGTTGACACACCTCTTTCCATGATGTCTAACTGACAGTGGACACATGCCACTCTGCTCCAATCAGCTTCACTTCTTTCAAACATACCCCCCTCATGATGTCACCTATCTTCTACTCTGTTACTCCCCATATCCTACTCCTACACTCCACTGACTGTGCTCATTTGCTATGTAAACTAGCGATTCACTATCCTAACACTCATTTACATAGGATTGCCTATTAATGCATTGTTACATGTCTTACACTGAGCTTCCCCCCTTAGCAACCTCTACTCTGTGGCCATGTTGTCTTCAGCCTGCCATTCCCTTGCATTGTACATTAACAATTTCAATAAAATCCACATTTTTGGGTTATAATTTTTAGAATTCTGTGTTTTAGAGCACAGCCCTTTTGCGCGGCGCTGCGCTACGCTTAAACATCGGAAATTGGCATAAAAAATTATTTTTATTTTAATTTTGCATCAGGGAACATTTCCAATGGCCATATATTTGGCCATTGGCATGCTTCCTGCACTGGATGCAACCTTTATTTGGGGCTGTCACGGCTCCATTTTGCTATTTGCAGAATGGTACTCAGTTGTCAACTGATTACATTTCTGCAAATAACACTGCTCTTACTCGGACAGGTTCGGGTTTCCTGAATCGCAAATCTACCTCATTTGCATGCCTTTCACCTGCAATTGAGGTGATGTGCATGTCCTAGCCCTGTCTTTGTAAGAGCCATTTTAGGAGCTCTCTTACATGCCCCTACAGGCTGTTTTTGGATCGCTCGTTGGACATGATGGTTGCATGGAGTCTTACTCTACTCTTAGACTCCGTGCAAGCCATCGTGAATCCGGCCCAGGGTCTCCCTCTATAACATTTTTAATTTCTTGAAAATTCATTAAGAATCTCCAATTATTCTTGATTATTCCTTTGATTTTACTTTCATCTACTGAATTGTCTAAAACACATGTTAAGGAAAAATCATTTTCTTTTTCTTTTCACTTGCTATTTACATTTGCTACCTTATATTCCCTTAATGTTTTTACTTACATCCAGGAATTATTAATGATGTCCTTGAGTTATCATCTTTCTTGAAATTTCCTTTTAAGTTCTTCACATTCTTTTTCAAAAAATACTGCCTCATCTGTTAACCTGGTTATTCTAGTGAATTGCCCTTCACTATGTTTTTTGTCAGGCTAAACGTATGCATGGTATTGTAGTGGAGATAACTATTACTGTGCACTTCATTTTTATAAATATTAACTTTTAAAGCATTGCTGGATCTGTACACATTCAGGTCCAAAAAATTGATGTTGTCCTTCCTATAATTAAATGCCAATCAAAAGTAACTCATGGACTAAATCACATTTTTAATAAAATCTAAATTTTTTTTGGAACCCTCCCAAATAAAAAAACAAACAATTGATAAAATGTTTGTACATGATGATATGTTTTGCAAAAACTGATTCTAAAATAACTTATTTTTCTCCAGTTCATCAGGACTACATTTGCATAGATGGGTGCCATAGCAGCCGCCATAGCTCACCATTTTTCAGTCTCTATATTTCATCATTATGCTCAAAAAAATTATATAATAAAATAACATCCACCATTTTCAACAATCTCACGTGTCTAGTATTTAATAATCCTGAAGTACGAAGCTCCCTATTCACCATTTACAACCCTTCTACATTTGGTATAGCTGTATATAATGATCCAATATCTGCTGTAACCAACCACATGGAATCATCTATTTTCACAGTCTTCACTAAACTTTTAAATTCAAAGGAATCTTTAATGTAGGATTTACTTTGTACAACCAACTTCTGTAAATATTTGGGCCGGATTCACGAAGGCTTGCACGGAGTCTAAGAGTAGAGTAAGACTCCATGCAGCCAACATGTCTGCCGAGCGATCCAGGAATAGACGGTAGGGAGGTGCAACAGAGCTCCCAAAATGAGTCCTACATGGACAGGGCTTGGATATGCAAATTACCTCAATTGCAGGTGAAAGCTATGCAAATAAGGTAAATTTGCAATCCAGGAAACCCGAACCAGTCCGAGTAAGAGTAGTGTTATTTGCAGAAATGTACTCAGTTGACAACTGAGCACGGCTCTGCAAATAGCAAAACGGAGCCATGACAGCTCAAAAAAAAGGATGCATCCAGTTGAGGAAGCATGCCAATGGCCAAAAATATGGCCATTGGCAATGTTCACAGATGCAAAATAAAAATAAAATCATTTTTTTTTTATCCCGGTTTCTGGTGTTTAAGCATAGAGCAGCGACGCGCAAATGCACTGTGCTCTAAAAACCAGAAAACCAATAATTAAAATCCACAAATGTGGATTTTATTGTAATTCTTAATTTACAATGCAAGGGAATGGCAGGCTGAAGACAACATGGCTACCGAGTAGAGGGTGCTAAGGGGGGAAGCTCCGTCTTAGAGATGTAACCAAGTATTAGTAGGCAATCCTATGCAAATGAGGGTTAGGATAGTGAATCGCAAGTTTACATAGCAAATGAGCACAGTCAGTGGAGTGTAGGAGTAGGATAAGGGGAGTAACAGAGTAGGAGATAGGTGACATTATGATGGGGGTATGTATGAAAGAATTGAAGCTCATTGCAGCAGAGTGGCATGTGTCAGCTGTCATTTACAGATCAGTGGAAGAGGTGTGTCAACAGGTAGACTAGGTAAAGGCAAGAAATTGAAGGTGTATGCCGTGGATAACACTAAAGTTTCTTGTATAGGTGCATGCAATGTGTTTGGGCATGGGTGCGCGCCTGTATTTCCAGGTAAGACTGTATGCGTGTGTGTATGTCTGTGTGCGCGTGTTTAAGACTGAGTAAGCATGTCTAAGGTTGTTTAAAGTTGTGTAAGCGCATTTGTGCCAGTGTGCATGTGTATTAGCAAGAATAAGCAAGTTTTAGTCAGTGTAAGCATGTGTGCGTGCGTGTGAGCTGGTGTGCACGTGTTTGCCCTTGTGTGCACGGCGCTGCCCCCCCTGAGGAAACAGAAAGGGAAAAGGAAGCAGAACAAATAGTAGGAAGTTAACCAGGAAGTACTAGCAGAGCTAGCAGGTGAAAACAATCAGAATCAGGCAATTACACAGGCAGTAAACTAGCCCAGCCCAGCCCAGCACTTAAAACTCTGCAAACAACATTCCACTATGTTTCTCTCAGGGACACTGCAACACTGCAGTAAGCTAATAGAAGTGAAAACTGAAAAAGCTTAACTGAGACAAAGAAATGTTAGGGGCTGCCATTGCTGTTATAAGGCAACATATGCAACATGCTGAGGGTGGTGACAATGCGAATGCTGCTGGACAACCCACAGTGAGGAGACGGAGAAGAGTGTACAGGCCCAGGGTAACCTGTCAGGGGCTACATGAGCTGGAGATAGTGGAGCACTATAGAGTGG
Organism: Protopterus annectens; assembly: GCF_019279795.1. NCBI lineage: Eukaryota > Metazoa > Chordata > Ceratodontiformes > Protopteridae > Protopterus > Protopterus annectens. Next base: position 84,066,063 of record NC_056727.1, on the reverse strand, counting down.
ACAGAGACCTCTTGCAGCAAATTGTTGAGCTGTGCAGGCCACGCCTCACACACAGAATCAACAGAGGGGAACCCATCCCAGTGGAAACCAAGGTATGTGTTGGCCTAAGAATATTAGCAACAGGTACCTTCCAGAGACCAACTGGTGATATGATGGGGATATCACAGGCATCAGCATCTAGGGTACTGCACCAGTTCCTGGATGTCATGTCAGCACATGTCGGTGATCATGTATATTTCCCCAATTCCCGTGAGGTATTGGTCAGCAATATGCATCTCTTCCAGCAAATAGCGGAATACCCTGCGGTAGTGGGTGCAATAGACTGCACGCACATACACATCAAAGCACCAGCCAGTGAGCAGGGAAGGGTCTACTTCAAACACAAGGGCTTCCCCTCCATCAACTGCCAGGTTGTGTGTAATGCCCAAGGCATAATACTGAATGTGTGTGCTGGCTGCCCTGGAAGCTCCCATGATTCCCATATCTGGCATCTGACGCAGCTGTACCAGACATTTTCCAATGGGGACATCCCACCATCTGATGTAGCTGTACCAGATATTTGCCAATGGGGACATCCCTCATAGTCACCTAGTGGGGGATGCTGGGTATGCACTGGAGCCGTGGCTGATGACACCCATCAGAAACGCACACACAAGTGAACAAGAACACCATAATGATGCACACGCACAAACACAAAATATAATCGAGTGTGTGTTTGTCCTGCTCAAGTCACGGTTCCGGTGCCTGAACACATCTGGTGGAGCCTTGTAGTACTCACCAACTACATGTATCCAAATTGCCATGGTATGTGCCATGCTACATAATATGATCCTGAGAAAACAGCTGCAGCAGGAGCAGCATAGGCCTGGGCCAAACAGCCCCCCACCATTGTTGAGGCAGAGCATGACTTGGAGGAGGAACAACTTGAACCTGCCCCAGTAAGCAGAAGGAGGCATGGCCAGTATGCTTTGGCCTTGGCAAAGAGGCAACGCATAGCACATATACTGGCTCAGTAAGAAAGCTGGAAATTATACCTCTCTCTGACTCGCACAAATAGTAAAAGGGATGCCTAACTTGACACTACCTGTTTCCAAACATGTATAGGGAGTGCAGTATGTGCATCCAACATAAGCAGCCCTGCAGCACCACCTGAGGCATGATTGCCATGTGTTAAGCAATATAAAGCAGTGCTAAACAGCTTTCACCATCATTTAGTATATGTAAAGCAATTGCACACACTAACACTAGCGCAACTGTGGTCAATGTTGAGCAATATTGGGCAATGTTTTGTAATGTTGGTTAACGTTGAGCAATGTTGGACAAGCCTGGTCTACGTTGGGCATAGCTGAACAAAAGCCAACATGCTCATATTTGCTCTACTGGCCCTTAAGCAGTCTGGTCTGCTCAGTATGAAAATATAAAGCAGTGACAGGCCTCAAACCCAGGATACTGTGTACTACAGTCATACCACTGAACCACTAAACCATGACAGTATTGCACTGGTCAGCCTGTATGAAGAAATGTTGATAAGTCTATGCAACATATCTCATGGAAACCCTGCAGGCACAGCATAATCCCTGTCGAGTTATGACACAAAGATGAGCCCAACAGTAAGAATATAACCTGATTTTCAACACACATATAGTATAATTGTTAATATTGGTCATGTTCACACACATCAACAAATGTAGTGGACTTCAGACAGCAACATACTGAAAGGTCACACTGGGCATGCTCACACACTTGAATAAATGAGACAAATGTCAGACAATAAAACACTGAAAGGACAGACTGGGCATGCTCACACACTTAGGCCATGTCTGAGTATAGCAGTGGGCCACACATATCCAGCAGTTGCATGTGTTAACACAGGAACCTCTCAGTATTCACCAATCTGCCATGTGCACACAGTTATATGACAACAGACACATATATAATATATTGAAACCCTGTCATAATAAAATATGTTCTGCAGATACTTAGATTCTTCATAGAAAGTGTGAAAGCAAAGAAGAGGAAAACCTGCAATCAGTATCATCAATAAACAATGTGCATCCCGAACATTACCATAGGTGCATAGGTTGATACTGGCTTATCTGCCCTAGGGCATGTATAAGCCTAGCCAGAGGGTGTTTGGCTTTCGCAATCCTGTTAGATTAGTAGGCTGTGCCTGTGAATAATAGGTCACACAAGATAGGCCCTTTACGTTTGCTTTATTGTGCCTCTGTCCAGCAGGGACCCAGAAGAGAGTCCAGGGGTAAACATACGATCACCCATCCACTCGTCAATATGTCTCCTGTAGGGGGTCAGTGGGGGGCTCAGCCTATGCGGGACTGGGATCCCATTCCAGAGTGAAGGGAGCTTCTGAGATAGAAAAGTGTCCCTCCAGTATGTCCTATAAATATCTGTGCTGAGGTGTAAGTCCCTGGAGCATGTAGCTCTAAGGGATGCAGATATCCTGAGGTAGAGCATGTCCATTAATTCTGTGTTGGACATGGCTGTAAACAACAGGCACAGATCACATCTGAGTAGGTGGTAAGCGACTGAGTAGAGCTGGAGTTACTTTATCCGAACTGCACAGAGCAACTGTGTGAGTCCCTAGATCCACTTTGTGAGGTACTTTTGTGGCAAATACAGTTGCTGCAGGTGTCGGGTAAGATACATCCCAAATGGGGCATTGTATCCAATCATGGGCCTCATGAGTATAGCGGCACAATTACTTTACTTGATCTAGATGTGAAACCTGTTGGGATAGGGAGGGCTATATAGAATGTCTGTCTAACCACTATGGCAATGCGATTGTCAAAGGCAAGATTACAAACTATTCATGTCCCCATATCCCTAAGAACTTCTACCATACTTAATGTATTAACACCTATGTGGTAATGTGTGGGCATTATGTGATTCCCAAAGGGGATGACTATGCATTTAATGGCATTCAGCTGTAGGCCATGGTTCTGGCACCAGTTATCCATCTCTGTGAGACCATTTTGGAGTATGCTTGTGGCAGCTGGAGAGTCAAATATGGTACCCAGTTTGCAGTCATCTGCAAACATGGTCAGCCATATTCCTCCTGTGTTAGCCTGTACATCAGAGGAATATATACTGAACAAGACAGGTCCCAGGACTGAGCCTTGTGGGATGCCACATGTAACTGGTGTAGAGTCAGACATGGCACCTGAAATACATACCATGGTGCTATCCCTGATCCACATAGCAATCCATCTTGTGACATATGTGTCGATATCTAAGCTGGTGAGCTTATGTATGATGCCAGAGTAAGGTATTGTTGTGAAGGTTTTTGCGAGGTCCAGGTAGGCTGTGTGGACTACCTTCCCTACGTCTATGGACCTGGTAAGTGTTTAAAGAAGTCGACCATGTTCAAGGGGCAAGATCCATCCACAACAAAGCTGAATTGTGTAGGATCCAGTGCCTGTAGGTTCCCGATGTCTGTGTGTATGAGTACCATGATGATACTCTACATAGCTTTGCAGAACAGGCTATAGGGCGATAGTATCTGGGGTCTGTTGTGGCACCACCTTTGTGGAGCAGGACCACTGTTGCTGTATGCCATTCCTTGGCTACATATCCTGTAGTAAGTCTGATACTGAACAGTGACTTCATGTGAGGGTTACGTTCGTCATGAAGCCTGTGTAAGATGCAGGCTGGGACACCGTCCAGTCCCATAGATGCTGTGTTGTCTGCTTTGGAGAGGGCAGCACTCACCTGATCATCTGTGATGTCAGGGAGGCTACACTCTGCTGGGATGGACATTTGCTCATTAGGGGGGATGCGGGGTGACATTTGCACTGAACCTGTTTGCCAGGATGATGGTAATGTCTGTGGGTTCAGTGTATGTATTGTCATTTTGCAGTAACACACAGCATATCTGGGAGTTGGCACCCAGGTTCATGACATAACTAAAGAAGGCCTTGCGATTGTTCTCAGTGTGTGGTGCAATTTACCTTTCGAAATGTGTCTTAGATTAATTCATAAGTGAACGTAGCTTCTTGCTAGTACTGATCAGAGATGTCTTCCCGTATTGGGATTGTGCACTGTCATGTAGTAGCCCCACTCCTTTTGTTGTATAGCTTATTTATGGCTGTGGTCCACCAGACAGGTCCCCTGCCTTTGGAGGAGTGAGTCTTGTTCTTATTTGGGATAGCATGATCCATGTATTCCAGTAGGTGTCAATAGAATGTGTTTGTAAAGGATTCAGTGGTCTGAGCCGTACTTATCTCTGTCCCAGGGTCTTTCAAGGATACCACCTTGGTTTAGAAAAGTGTGACATTTACTGTTGGTAAGTACTTCACTGAGAGAACCTAGGATGGGGATGGGGACGGGATATGGATGTCCAGTGAGATAAATGTATGGTCTAACCTTACCAATGAGGGGCATACCTCTGGTGTGGAACATGGAGTCCCCATGTTGGTGATGATCAGGTCCAATATGATTTCCCCTCATGTGGGTGTGGTGACCAGTTGTGACATAGCATTTGTGTTTAGAAATTCTAGCAACCATTGGGCGAGGGTGTTGTGGCCTGAGTAGTATTCCCAGTCAATGTTTCTGTAGTTGAAGTCACCCCATATAATGGTGTTTGTAGAGACTGTCATATCCTCCAGTGTTCCCAGGAAAGGTGAGTGGGGTTCCTGAGTTCGGGAGTGTGGTCTGTAGCAGGCTACAAACTGAAAGGCAGTTTTGCCCACTGTTAGTTGCACATGTATGGTCTCTGATGCTTCCTGCAGTGCTACTAACCTGGAGTTGTGTGTATCTGTGATGTATACAGATACTCCCTCTAAATTTGTTGGTCGGTCTGAGTCTTGTGGCCGAAAAACATGGTATGAAGTATAACCTGGTGGTACTGATGTGCATTTGGGAGCCTGAACCAGGTGTCTGTTACTGCACAGATATCAACATTCACCATACTGAGGAGAGTCTTGAGTGCGTGCATTCTGGGGTCTAGACATCTGGTGTCGAGCAGCATTATCCGTACTTTCGTTTACCTTGTATTGTCCATGGAAGTGGGTTTGTCATTTGAGCCTTGCCCAAAAAAGGCACTGTGGGGGTGGCAACAGCCTTAGCCAGTATTTGAAAGTCCAGGGGTGACAGGTTCTTGCTGTCCATAGCGAACCTACATGGCATGCCGAGCATGTCATCCCAGGTTGACAGACACTGGATCCCCTTTGAATGACACCAATATGTTAGCCAACTGTTAAAATTGATCAGCTTGTCTGTATACTGTGCCATCATTCTTGGTGAGTGTAAGATGCTACACAAGGTCAGAGTCATACTGGCCTGGGTTACATGATCAGAAAGCTCCTCTACGTCCCTTGTCATGTAGCCCAATGAGGAACATCCGAGGTAATACACACCAGCATGGAAAATGATGGAGCCATATTTGTACTTGCTTTGGAGTGACCTGAGTGCATGTTTAATGTGGCAGAACCTGCCACCCGACAGAGCTCAAAGTGTCCTTCTCCATGTTCAGCCTGGTGAGTGTAACATCAATGTGTCTGACAATAGAGTAATCTATCACAAGTGCATTAGGTGTGTTTTTAGCCCTAAGGGCAGTGACTGTGTGGCACACTGTCTTTGTGAACCATGTGATATGTTGGTAATGTCGTGGGGTAGCAGTTGTCTGGGTGTCTGCTTAAGAGGTCTCTGCTGCTTAGGCAGATATTATGTAGAGCCTCCGAGTATGTATTTGTGTGGTAATGTAGTTTGTTTGCTGTCACTATAGTTCTATATGTGACGGAGTTGTGGTGTGTGTGGTTACCTTCACTACCCGATAGACTGTGTCGGTCATGGTTCGAGAGAGCCCAGCCTCCCGTTTGTCTATATAGTTGCATCTCCCATATATATCTGAGTTCGTTGGGAGGAGGTGAGGGTTGTCTGTGTACATAAGGCAGTTGTAACATTGCCTCAAAAGTCCCATATTCACCAGCTGGACTGGAGAGTACACGCGAAACCAACCGTTGGACATGCCAGGATATTATGATGACATACTCTCTGTTGACTGATCAAAAGGGATCAGTAGGGTATTAAGTGTGTAAAAGAGCATAAAATGGGTTTAGTGCTCAGGTATGTTGGTGTTTTTGAAAGATTATCTGCGAAGGAGTCCAGACAGAACCATGACACTTTTTTCAGCTATGTCATACACAACACTGTACACACATATATGTCCTGAGTCAGGGTCAACTGCACCTGACTGACAATGCCGACATCCTGTCAGACAGGTCCAAACATACATACCCACCTCCCACTGACAAATGTCCCTATCATCATACCAGGAGATATCAGATGTCGAATGGATAAACAGCTCCTTCCAAAGCCGAAAACATGGCATCAATTGGATGACATTGTTTCCCGATATGTGTCATAAGTGAACTACAGAACAAACAGACCCTGCACCTGAACAGTCTGTTGAGCCACACCCTCTCTACATGATCTGAAACTGTTGAATGTGTTACAGCAACATATGGCACACCCCACAAGTGTTGGTGCACAACAGACCATGGGAACTATAGTCCTATAAGCCTATGATGTTTGATCTGCAAGGCCATTGAGTCCATCAGGATTGAAGTCATAAACAGAGGTATTGGAAGCTGAGAAACACACAGCCCTACCAACTGTGGTATGATCATGGGCAGATCATGGTTCCCAAACCTGCTAGACTGTTTGCAAGGCAGCCACCCGGACACACATCACTGAAGGGAGCTACACATGTCCCACATAGACTCTGAGTAGCCCTTAATCAACATCACAGACACATGTTGTATCCACAAATTCAACAACCTGTGCATACATATGTATTGTCATATGAAGGAATGGAAATTTGTCCACAGAGAGATCACACAAGCTAAGAACTGTGAAGTCCTGTTCAAGCTGTTAACACCTGCTGACCCACATGGTTCATTCCTGGGATTGCATAAAACAAAGTTGATACACATTACCATGTCCAGTTTGATGATGTCAGCATCCTACAAATATAGCAGGAGAAAATAAAACACCCAATAAAACATATAGCACATCGTGTTAATGTGTACCTTTATAGTATCATAACCATAATTAGGTAGGAGTTTAAATCTTGCAATTGCTCTGTGTGTGGGTGTATGTGTCTGTGTGATTTCTTGTGAGAGGAGTGCCCTTTTTGGAGACTAGGTACACATATGAAAAGAGGTAGATTCCTCTTTGGCAAGTCTGATGATGTCAGCATCCTAGAAATATAGCAGGAGAAATGAAAGCACTAAGTAAAGTATATAGTGTGTCATGTTAATGCATATCTCTGTTGTATCATAACATAGTTAGATAGGGGTTTAAATCCTGCAATTGCTCTGTGTGTGGGGCGGGGGTGTAGGTGTCTGTGTGATCTCTTGTGAAAGGAGTGCCCTTTTTAGAGACTAGGAAAACACATGAAAAGAGGTAGATTCCTCTTTGCCAAGTCTGATGATGTCAGCATCCTAGAAATAAAGCAGGAGAAACAAACCCCTCCAGTAAAGCATATAGTGTGTTGTGTTAATGCGTATTTCTTTAGTATCATAACATAGCTAAATAGGGGTTTGAATCCTGCAATTACTCTGTGTGTGTGTTGGTGTATATGTCTGTGTGAAAGGAGTGCCCTTTTTGGAGACTAGGAAAACACATGAAAAGAGGTAGATTCCTCTTTGGCAAGTCTGATGCTGTCAGCATCCTAGAAATATAGCAGGAGAAATGAAAGCACCCAATAAAGTATATAGTGTGTTGTGTTAATGTGTATTTCTGTAATATCATAACATAGTTAGGTATGGGTTTGAATCCTGCAATTGCTGTGCGTGGGGGGGGGGGTATATGTGTCTGTGTGATTTCTTGTGTGAGGAGTGCCCTTTTTGGAGACTAGGAAAACACATGAAAAGAGGTAGATTCCTCTTTGGCAAGTCTAATGATGTTAGCATCCTAGAAATATAGCTGGAGAAATAAAAACGCCCAGTAAAGCATATAGTGCGTCATGTTAATGCGTATCTCTGTAGTATCATAACATAGCTAGATAGGGATTTGAATCCTGCAATGGCTCTGTGTGTGGGAGGGGTGTATGTGTCTGCGTGATTCCTTGTGAGAGGAGTGCCCTTTTTGGAGACTAGGAAAACACATGAAAAGAGGTAGATTCCTCTTTGGCAAGTCTGATGATGTCAGCATCCTAGAAATATAGCAGGAGAAATGAAAGTACTAAGTAAAGTATATAGTGTGTCGTGTTAATGCATATCTCTGTTGTATCATAACATAGTTAGATAGGGGTTTAAATCCTGCAATTGCTCTGTGTGTGGGGTGGGGGTGTAGGTGTCTGTGTGATCTCTTGTGAAAGGAGTGCCCTTTTTAGAGACTAGGAAAACACATGAAAAGAGGTAGATTCCTCTTTGCCAAGTCTGATGATGTCAGCATCCTAGAAATAAAGCAGGAGAAACAACCCCCCCCAGTAAAGCATATAGTGTGTTGTGTTAATGCGTATTTCTTTAGTATCATAACATAGCTAAATAGGGGTTTGAATCCTGCAATTACTCTGTGTGTGTGTTGGTGTATGTGTCTGTGTGAAAGGAGTGCCCTTTTTGGAGACTAGGAAAACACATGAAAAGAGGTAGATTCCTCTTTGGCAAGTCTGATGCTGTCAGCATCCTAGAAATATAGCAGGAGAAATGAAAGCACCCACTAAAGTATATAGTGTGTCGTGTTAATGTGTATTTCTGTAATATCATAACATAGTTAGGTATGGGTTTGAATCCTGCAATTGCTGTGTGGGGGGGGTATATGTGTCTATGTGATTCCTTGTGAGAGGAGTGCCCTTTTTGGAGACTAGGAAAACACATGAAAAGAGGTAGATTCCTCTTTGCCAAGTCTGATGATGTCAGCATCCTAGAAATATAGCAGGAGAAATAAAAACACCCAGTAAAGCATCTAGCATGTCGTGTTAATGTGTATTTCTGTAGTATTATAACATAGTTAGGTAGGGGTTTGAATCCTGTAATTGCTCTGTGTGTGGGGGGGGGTATATGTGTCTGTGTGATTTTGTGTGAAAAGAGTGCCCTTTTTGGAGACTAGGAAAACACATGAAAAGAGGTAGATTCTTCTTTGGCAAGTCTGATGATATCAGCATCCTAGAAATATAGCAGGAGAAATGAAAGCACCCAGTAAAGCACGCAGCGTGTCGTGTTAATGTGTATCTCTATAGTATCATAACATAGTTAGGTAGGGGTTTGAAGCCTACAATTGCTCTGTGTGGCGGGGGGTATATGTGTCTGTATGATCTCTTGTAAGAGGAGTTCCCTTTTTGGAGACTAGGAAAACACACGAATAGAGGTAGATTCTTCTTTGGCAAGTCTGATGATGTCAGCATCCTACAAATATGGCAGGAGAAAAAAAACACTCAGTAAAGCATATATCACATTGTGTTAATGCGTATCTCTGTAGTATCATAACATAGTTAGAATTCTGCAATTGCTTTGTGTGTGTATGTGACACTGTTGGTTAATGTGTTGTGGGTTTTGCATTTACAACTGTATGACATATCAGTAAAACAACAGTATGTGCATTGCACACTTCCGGTATCTGTGTGGCACATACATACATGTACACATGACCTCAATTGTTATATGTGTGGCAAATACATATATGTACATGCGACCTCAATGAGTTCATAGGTGTGAAGCCTGCTTTCTACACGAATACATCAGTTACCATTGACAGTCTGTGCTGCTGCTTCTCAGACCTTAGGTCACATATGTATGTATGTATGTGTCAAGGCCAGCCAATGTAGTGATCTGTGGCCTAGGTCATCTGTGTCACACACACACACACACATGACAGTTTCTATAGAATAGTGTGAGTGAGGGTTCATGCCTGGGGTATATGTCAGACATGTTCAAACACAACACAGTCTGTCAATAATGGCCATTCATTACAGGTGTACAACACCTCCATAGATATGCATACAGACCCCTTCATGCTTATGTGATGCACTGAGAGACATCAGCATACCTTTGGAAATGTGAATACCAAAGGACAGATGACATAACATGTGGCTGTATGTACACATTGGTATCCCTGCTACCTGTTGTGGGCTACTAACAATGTGGTACTGTCAGGATACTATGTATTGTAAATGTGGATGACTATGCTATAGTTGGCTTATAGCTTTACAGCATGTGTTGGTCTACAGGTATCTGTCTGTATGATACCCTTGTGGAGGATAAGTGTCTCATCAGGAGAATGCATTGTAGGCCACTGTATGCATTATCAGATCTGGACGGAGATATCCCTAGTGTGTTTGCTTGTACCTGGGATGTCTACATGCCAAACAGGAGTGGTCCCAGGAATGGGTGGCAGCCAATACCACTGGTTACTGTTATAGTATAGTACCGGAAGGACTCAAATGCTACTGTTTATCCTACATCTGTGTGTCAGTTGTCAAGACATCAGCTAACGATTGGGTAAAGTCAGGCTGTTGAGGTTATTTATACTACCAGTATGCAAAACAATGACCGATATAAACAGTATCACCCACAGCATAGTGTCAAACCATGTCATACACACATGTGTACCCATGTCGTAACATATGTGTAGTAAAATGCATACTGGCCACCAATAGGAAATATGAAGTGTTAACACTGTGTAATACAGGGCATGTCACCATTCCCATGTGTCCACTATGCACATACATGCAGATGGTGCACCTCCACCATGTTCACAAATGTACACCTGCAAATCTGTACTGCACACATCACACACGTACTATCCACTCATCAATACATGCTGCCAGAACCGCACACATCAGCCAAGTGGCACATGGGCGGACAATACAGTATTGGAATTAACACTGGTGTAAACAATACTACATTGATAATCATAGCTTTAATGCATCATGCCTACTCAGATATACCTACAAGGATAGCAGTACACCTTGCTGTTGACAACATGCTAACATTGCTACACTGCTATTAGGTCACACTGTGCATCAGCACCATGTAAGCCTGTTCCTGCATCATTGTCACAGATGACAGGAAGTGGCACAGTTTCATCATATGCACAGGGTGTGTTATTGGTTTGCCAGAGCCCGACAATGACCCATCCAGTCGACATGTATGTGTGTGTGTGTGTGTGTGTGTGTGTGTGTGTGTGTGTGTGTGTGTGTGTGTGTGTGTGTGTGTGTGTGTGTGTGTGTGTGAGGGACAACAGTACAGTATGGGTCAATGTTGGTGTAATGTGTGTGTGTATGTGTTAGCCCTAGGTGTTTAGTTTATGTGTGTGTGTCTGCATGCACACAGTTCCACCTTGTGGCTGCCACATACGGGTGATTGTGAGACAGCCATGGACTGTACCTGCCAGGCTGTACAGCTCACTATCTCCGGCCACAGACACAGTACCTGTGCCTGCCAGGAATGCCATGGACAGTATCGGGTACCAAGCCAGACTGGGTACTATCGTCAGAGGCAGAGAGATGTCGACTGGACCCATGTCCCTGCTGGGACTGGCCAGAGCCACATGCACGTGGTCTTCTAGGACGTTCTATTGACAGCCCAGCCCCAACATTGCTGGGGCTGGTACTGCCACTACGGGAGCGGCTGGGACTTTTGTGTCATCCGAGACGAGTGCCAGCTGATGATGTTGCTGGCATATGTCCACGTCGGTGTCTCATCCATCCTGCACTGTCCTGGCACATGGACATTACATTGCAGAGGACATCTAGTGTCTCCCCCCAACATCTATCAATGACCTCGGTGTAATTATGGATGGCACCGGTAAGGTCGCGGATGCTGTCATTAATAGCAGTGTTGTAAGCCCTCTGCACCATTAGTCCCGCCTGGTGTACCATTCCATACATGCCTGTGCCTGTATTACAGACTGGAATATGGCTGAGGTTGTGAGACCTGTGGGGGCATGTCTGCCAGGGGCATTATGACCAGCAGTGCTCCCTCGAGCACCCCTGGACATATGCCTATGTGGTACTGTTCCAGGTGTCTGGGTATGGCTGCTGTGTGGGGTTGCATGTGCCACAGATACCACCCTATCCTGGTCGGTGCCTGCTGTATGCTGTTCCTCCGCTAAGGCCAGTGGTGTTGAAGGATGTACCGGCAGTATGACTGTGCACATAGATGTGGTGGACAGCTGTGTACTGTCGATTGGTGGACCAACGACAGACCCTGACAAACCTGCCTGTGCCACTACACGTGTCATCATGCCCACTATTTGTGGCAGTGACCTCAGGTTCCCTGCTGCATTCATCCAATACCTCAGCACCTGTGAGAGGAAGACAGGAAACACACTTCACAATCTGTACAGGATGTTAGCGCACATGCACACATGAACACATGCACACATGCACACATGCACACATGAACACATGCACACATGCACACATGCACACATACACTACTCAGTCAAGTTGAGACACACACACACACATACACACACACACACACACACACACACACACACACACACACACACACACACACCAACAGCAATACGGAGCATATCCATTAGTGGTTGATGGTGCAGTACATTATCACAAGACAAAGAGTCCTATCACACGTGTCAGCATGCAGGATGTGTGTTGCTCAACAGCATGCAGTGTGAGAGTGGAGAGTCCTTGTTGGTAACAGTATACATGTCTTTGATGCATGTGTGTTATTCAATGATTGGCCTCACCCTGGAACACAACGTGTACATGGACACAACATTGCTGTGCAAGTATGGAACATTTTCCAATGTTCTGTGCACCATCACTCATAGCTATACATACCATGGCTGGATGTACACAACTGTCAGGTGTATAGCAATGAATGCTATGTGTAGTACTGTAGTTACTGTAACTGGATGTAGTGTTGTACCATGAGCCATCATCAGGCAGCATCATGTGGTCAACCAAGGCCACTAATGTATGTCACACTGGCAACTATCTTGCTGCACCTGACCTGCACCACTTTGGCTACATTAACCATTTCACAGCCAGTTGTTACATGGGTATGTAAGGTATTCAATAGGGAGCATTGCCTCACATGAATGTGTTGTGTGTTGAAGCGTGTCACACCGCCCCATGATAGTCCTCTACCCCCAGGTATAGTATGTGTGCTGTGTTGTTGACATTTGGGATACTGGAGTATGACCTTACAGCAAGTGTCTACATACACCATGTGTATCAAATTAACACTAACTGCATATGACAAAGTGGTGTATGTTGTGTGCATGTGTATTGACTCTGCCTATACAATATCCACTACAGTGTACCGCAAGTGGTTGGGATGCTCTGTGTATTGCATGTGTTTGAGGTGGATACTCATGTTACTGGGATGTGCATAGTCCCACAGAGAACATGCAGAGCATGCATTATGTGTAGGTGTTTTACATGTGTATATGGCCTACAGGTTTCCTATGACATGCATGTTATATGCTATATTAAATGTAGAACACTCACCAGCATGGGTGTGCTGTCTTGCTATCACACCAGAGGGACCTACAAGGATATGTGACAGTTTGTCAGTGTCAACAACTATGGTATTGCTGCTGTGTGTTTGCAATTCCACAGTAGTACAAGAGGTGACAGTCACAGGCATACAAATTATGTTCCAAATTATCAGTATTTCATGACACCAGGCTCCGCATCTTCTGAATACACAGTACACATTTGGTAAATGCATGTTCTAACAATTGATCTAACAGTAGTCTATAGATATGCCATGTTACCTGCACACTCTGTATCTACATGCTGGGTGACTCCGGCCTCCATGATGACACATGTCTGTTGTACTGCTTGTCCAGGAGCCACCACGCTGAGAAGCAGCTTTTCTACTCTGGTGAGGGGGGATGTGTTGATGCACCACCACCTGTGGCAAGTTGTTGTCTGTGGACATCAGAGGCATGCTGCCGGATATGCCTGATTAAATCACTGCAGTGATGGCATACCTGCTCATAAGGCCGGTTATGCATGCCTACATCATTCACCCGATGGACAACATCCTGCCACAGTGCAGTGCGTTCATGCTGGTCCTGGCTAGATCTGGAGAACAGCAAGTTGTAATGCTGTACCAGGGCATCATAGATGACCTCCTCCTCCTCAGGGGAATTGGCAGGCTTCCTGTTGTGAGACCTATTCCTGGAAGACAATAAAACAGTCATTGTGAGCATGTCATGTGGCACACTTAACACGCTAAAGTACAGACATCAATGAAATGCCATATATAGCAACCTATTGGCTGTCAGTAGATACACACCTTTCATACCATATAGGACTCCTCAGCCCACAACTGCCTGACAGTGCCTGGCACATACTATATTCCAAAACATGTTCTGCACAGCAACAAAGTGGAACCAGTATGTAAGACTATACAACAGTATATGGCACACTCTATGTGACACAATGCACCACCTAGCCACAGGGGGTGTGTATGAAGCTAATGCATGCCGAGATTTGTCATCAATTGAAATAAATGTTAAGTACAGTTTAAGTACTATCAGTACACCACACTACTTGTTGATAGCAACCCCCTCAGTAACAAATGTGCACATTCATCACTATAGGTGGCATACTGCTGTAATACACTACACATGTTGCTAGATATGCACATATATCCTGTGACACACATACCACCAAGGCTATGTTAGAGGCATACTCACACACACATCAGACATACCTACAGGACACATAGGTATGGCAACCCAGATCAGTTTTACCTGTGTAACATACAGTACTGTGTGTCAGCACCTACAAAACCTCATGCCTAAGGTTTGTAATGTGTGAGGACTACAGGTAACAAACAAAACAGTGTGTCCAAGCAATGTGGATGTAAACCATACTGTATTGTTTAGGCCTAAAGCTTCAGGTAGTACTACTGTTCATACAGGATTTGTATTCACTAGTGTTACCAATCAATAAGCATACATGTACTGCTTAAGCCTACAATGGCACACTCCGGTCAACACCATGGGACTACGTCACACCATATGC